>NC_137789.1:137888291-138035791 GCF_963383645.1 Muscardinus avellanarius
TCTTTTTCCAACATCAAGCAAACCATACAAAAAACAATACAGATTTGCTCATTTAAAATAATTAAACCTTCAGCCAAATGAGTATATGAAGTGACATGGTTGAAATTATTTTCTGGAAGAAATCTTGAGGTGCCATATGTCTGGAGTCAGGGCAGAGAGCTGGAGGCACAACACATTTTCAGACTGCAGATACACAGTTTTTTTTTTAATTTTCCTTCAGTTTTTAACTGACAAAAATAATATAACTTTATCTTGTACAACACAATGTTTTGAAATATATATTCATTGTGGAATGACTTAATCAGGATAATTACCACATGCATTACCTCTCATACTTCTTTTTTTGTATGTGTGGTGACATGTAAAATCTACTGTTTTAGTTGTTTTTAAAAATGCAATACATTGTGATCAACTGTAATCAGCCTGGTATAATATATCTCATTGTACATAATCATCCTATCTTACTCAAACTTTGTATCTTTTGACCAACACCTATCTCACCCCACCTCAACCATCATTCTACCTCTGCTTCTATGAGTTTACTTTTTTTATTTTAGATTCCATATGTAAGTGAATCGTGTGATATTTATCTTTCTGTTCATGGCTCATTTCCCATAACATCAAATGCCCTCCAGATTCATCCACGTGGTCACAAATGACAAGAGACGAAAATCCCAGAGTCAAAAATGAACATATCTGCCCCCAAATGCAACATTGGTGCATTAATAATTTTTATCCAGCAGTTCCCTCTTGTCATTTTATTTTGGAAATGAGTGGAATCAACTTCCTCGCTTATTCTTCTTAGGGTGTGTTCACGTCGGTTCTTGTATTTGACAGTCCAGAGCTCTATGCTGCTCATGCCGGTTTCCAAAGGGAGGGGCAAAAAGTAAAGAAGCAGCACTTTTATTATTTGGGAACCTGGCATTTGTTTCTTTCAGCTTAGGGGGCTATACTTTTCTCTCTGTATAAAATAAGCTTTCCAGCTTTTGAATGACACCTACTATGGCCAATCATTCAAGAGGTGACAAACCAATTAACAATGGAAGATAACGGGAGAGTCCTTCATACAGTGCACTGACCCCAAACCACAAGGCAGGCTAATCCTCAGAAAAACAAACAAACAAACAAACAGACAGCCCTTTCTCTTCCAATGTAATGGTGAAGTGTCTAGTAAACTAGCTTTGTTCTTGGATTGGAGGCTCATGGGCATCCCTGGTGTTTGGTCTTATCAGGTGTCAATTAGGTTCAGATATCACTCAAGAAACATGATTGAGCATCCTATATTGACTAAGGGCAATGCTCGTAGGGATTACGATTATATATCTGGGGGTGCTTGGCTCTGGGAATCCAAATACTTACTTTTATCCCCTGTTCTTTAGGTCCAGTGGAGCACGTTCACCTTCGGGTTCCATTTGTCGCTATAAGAAATAAGGAGGTCAACATCAGTGCCGTCGTGTGGCCCAGCCAACTGGGAACCCTTACCTACTTCTGGTGGTTCGGCAATAGCACAAAGGTTCGGTCCTTCCTGCTTGGTATCAGATCTCTACAGAGTGCTTCTGGGCTGTAGCCTTGATATTGGGATACCCTTGATAATGGGAACCCTGAGGATGCAGTAATAGGAGGGTACACCTACAGAACCCCACAGAGCAGAATACAACATTCCCTCCTCACACTAAGTTCATTGCTTTAAGAAGTAATTATTATATAATAAGTTTAAATAGTTCTAAGAAAGGGAGAGTACTTTGAGAAACTATATAGACCTGTGTGATTGATATTTATAAAATTTCATTCCCCCATCGGTTTTGTGTGTGTGTGTGTGTGTGTGTGTGTGTGTGTGTGTGTGTGTGGTACTGGGGATGAAACCCAGGGGCATTCTACCTCTAAGCCACACCTCCAGCACAATTTTTATTCTTTATTTGAAACAGGGTCTCAGTGAGTTGCAAAGTACCTCACTAAGTAGCTGAGGTTGTCCGAGAATCACGGTCCTCCTGTCTCAGCCTCTTGAATGCTGGGATTAATAAGTGTTGGAATTATAAAGTATGTAATCTTTGAAGATAGGCTCTTTTTCACTTGGTAATTTACATTCACGTCCCTTTCATGGTTTTTCATTGTTTGGTGACTCATTTCGTTTCAGTACCAAATAATATTTAATTGCCTGGATGTGTCACAGTTTATTTATTCACTCACTCAATAAATGATGTCTTCGAGGCTGCCGAGTTTTGACAATTATAAATACAACTGGTATAAGCATACATGTGCAGATTTTTGTGTAAATGTAAATTTTCAACTTTTTTGGGTAAATACCAAAGGCATGATTTTTGGGTCATGTGGTAATGGCATGTTTGGTTTTATAAGACATTACCGAGCCGGGCGTGGTGGCGCACGCTTGTAATCCCCACACTTGGAAGGTGGAGACGGGAGGATCGTGTTGGTTCGAAGCCAGCCGCGCTGGCTTAGGAGACCCTCTTTCCAAATAGAAATATAAAAATAGTTCTGAGAGTGTAGCCTGGAAATAGAAGGGCTTCCAGGAACGCCAATACCACCAAAAAAAAAAAAAAAAAAAGACACTACTGAGCCTCTTCCAAAGTGGTGGAACTTTTTGCATTGCCACCAGTGGTGAGTGAGAGCCCTGCTGCTCCACACCCTCATTAGTATTCTTTGGTGTCAAGCTCTGGATTTTGGTTGTTCCAATAGGCAAGTGGTTGTATCTCATTGTTGTTTGGATTTTCATTTCCTGATGATATATATATATATATATCAGGTGGAGTATATGTCATATGATTTCTTGCCAATCAAGCAGTTGGTATCTACTAAGATCTTCTGCCATTACGTATCTTTGTAAAATATTTAAGAGTTCTTTACATATTTTAGATAATAATCCCGATATGTTTTTACAAATAGTCTCTCCCAAACTGTAGTTTCTCTTACAGGGCAGAAAGTTTTATTTTAATAAAGTTCAGCTTCAGTTCAACATGGGTTGTGCTCTTAGTATTATATCTAAAATGTCATTACTGTACCTAAGGTTATCTGAGTTTTGTCCTTTGCTATGTTCTAGGATTTTTATAGTTTTGTGTTTTACATTTAGGTTTATGATTCATTTTTCACTCACTAATTTTTTTGGAAAGGTATGAGGCCTGTGCCTAGATTAGTTTTCTTTGCATGTGGTATCTTTGAAGGTGGTTTTTTTATTCTATTATGTTTTCTTTGCTTTGTTGTCAAAACTCACATGGATCTTTCTGATTCTCTATTTTGATCATAGAGTACTTGCCTTTTCTTTTACCAATATTACATTGCCTTGATTACTGTAGTCTTATATGAAGTATTAAAGTAAGGTCAAATTAATCATTCAACTCTGTTATCCTTCAATATTGTGTTGGGTATTCTGGGTCTTTTCACTCCAGATAAACTTAAAATAAGTTTTCTGATATCTACAAAATAAATTGTTGAGATGTTTTATTGGTATTACATTGAATCTATACATCAATTGGGTACAATCTGACATCTTGACAATATTGAGTACTTCTATCCATGAGCATGGAATATCTCTTACTTATTTAGTTATTATTTGATTTATCTCAAGAGAATTTTGTAGGTTTCCTAACATAACTCTGAACATATGTTACTAGATTTGTATCTAAGTACTTCAGTTTTAATGGTACTAAAGTCAGTGATACTGTGTTTTAAATTCAATTTCCACTTGTTAATTGCTGGTATATATAATTTTTTTATATAAATGAGATTTGTAGTGAAATCATTTCATTGATTTGGGATATTGATCAGTTTGTATCTCCTCTCTTTCTTTATTCCTTGACAAAAAAACTTATTATCTTTATTGATTATTTTTCAAAGAACCAGCATTCAGTTTTATTGATTTTATTTGTTGATTTCTTGCTTTCAATTTCATGGATTTTTATTCTCATTTTATTATTTCTTCTTTTCTGGTTACCTTAGATTTAATTTGTTCTTCTTTTTCTAATTTTCTAAAACAGACATCTATATAATTGATTTTAAGTTCTTCGTTTCTAATATATGCACACAGTGCTATAAATTTTCCTCCAAGCATGCTTTGGCTGCAACCTATACATTTTGATAGGTTGTGTCTTTCTTTTCATTTAAAATGCTTTTTAATTTCTCTTGAATTTTTATTCATGTGTCATTTAGAAGCATATTATTTAATATCCACATATTTGGGTATTTTCCAGTTATCTTTCTGCTCTTGATTTGTAGTTTAGTTCCATTGTGGTCTGGGACATTGTATGATTTATATCCTCAAATTTGTTAAAGTGTGTTTTATGGAGCCAGGAATGGTGATGCACATCTGTAATCCCAGCACTTGGGAAACTGAAAAAAATCACGAGCTCAAGGCCAGCCTCAGCAACTTAGTGAGACCTTGTTTAAAAAAATTTTAAAAATGGCTGGGGCTATGGCTTGGAGGTAGAAAATCCCCAGTTTCAATCCTGAGTGTTTGTTTTGTGACTTAGAATGTAGTCTAACTTAGTGAATATTTGATGTGGGCTTGAGAATAATGTGTATTTAGCTGTTTTTTGATTAAGCAATTTATAGATGCCAATTATATTCAGTTGACTGATGGTAATGTTGAGTTTAACTATATCTTTATTGATTTTCTCTTTTTTTTAGCATATCACTTACACTTAAAAAAACTTTATTTAGTGATTTCCATAGAATTGCAATACACATTTGTACCTAATCCAACCTCATTTAAAACAACACTATGTGGCTTCCTGGTTAGTACTAGTACTTTACAACAACATCATCATAATTCCTCCTACCTGCCATTTATATCATTATTGTCACTAATTCCACCTACACATAAGCATACATAAGATATATGTGTAAGCATATGTAATCAGATACACTGTTGCTATTATTATTTTGAATAAACTATATGTTAGGTCAATTAAAAATAAAAAATAAATTTTTTTTACCTTCACTTATCCTTTCTTTAATGTTATTTCTTTATGTGGTTCAGAGTTCCTGGCCTATATTATTTTTTTTTCTCTCTGAAGAACTTGTTTTAATAAATCTAGCAAGACAGCTTGACTGTCAAAAGAATTTTTCAATTTTTGTTGGGAACATTTTTTTATTCTGAATGGTCATTTTTCCGGGTACAAAATTAGTTGTTTACTGGGCTTTTTATCTAAAAAGGGAAAAAATAAGGTCAGTTTGGCTTTTCTCTCAATATGTTCTTACCTGCATGGTTTCTGAGAATAAGTTGGATGTATTTCTTATCTTTTCTTTTTTGTGGGTAACATGTTTGTTTCTTCCTGCTTCTTTCAGAGTTTTAAATTTGTCTTTGACTTCCTGAAGTTCAAAATAGTATGCCTAGTATTAAGCTTTTAGTATTTATCTAGCATAGTGTTCACTGAGCTTCTTGTATCTATGGTTACCTTGAAGAGATTACCTTGAAGATTACCTTGAAGAGATTACCTTGGAGAGATTAACTTGTTTCAGATATTTCTTTGGTTCTTTTCTCTGATATTACCTTGGAGAGATTCTTATTACTGAAAACATTGTCTTTGGAGAGATTCTTATTGTTTTAGGTTTTTTTCTGTTCTTTTCTCTCATTTTTTTTATATCACACATAGTGAAGGGTCTGAGAATCACCCACCAACCCAAATAACAAAGGACTCACAAGAGATGTAAAATGCAAGTGAGGTTTATTGTGCTGCAGCTCTGTCCCTGCAAGCTAGGGGTAGAGACCATGATACTAAATGGTCAAGGTTGACCGAGAGCTCACTCCAAGGTCTGAATTTATAGCCCCAGGAGGGAGTGGTTACATAGTCAGAGCCCACCAAAAGCCTGCCAACCTTAGAATAAACCAATCAGATACAAAGACAAACAGGTACAACCAATGATTTTAAAACATGCATACACACGTCAGAGCCTGCTAAAGACTGCTCATCTCCCTTATGGTATGTGCTCATTCCCTAGGGCTGCCTTTCCCACCCACCTTGGCTAGGCCAGGCTTATCTCTGCACTGAGGAATCTGCCTGGAGAGCAGATTAGCTGACCTGGCTCAGAGATATGGGGATGGGGCCCATGTTGCTTGCAGCTGTGGGAGGCAGCGCAGGGAGGACAGAGACCTTGGCCAGAAAGCTGGGGATTAGAAGCTTTGACCTGGCGGGTCCCCTACCCTGGTCCTTGAATCCTGCAACCTGGACAGCTTGGCTTACAGATCTTCATTCTGCTTCCAATCCTACCTTACTTCTATATCTTAACTCTATATCTATATCTTAACTCTATATACTAATATAGAGTTATTATATTAATAAATAAATAATAAATAAATAATAAAATAAATAAATAATTTATTTAATATTATTTAATTTTATTATTTAATATTTTGTTTAATATTTAATATTTATAAAATAAAATAATTTATTTAATATTATTTATTTATTTACAAATTTATTTATTTAATAAATAAATAAATAATAAATAATACTAATTATTTTATATCCTACTTTCTTAATCCTAATAGGGGAGAAGGCTTCTCTAACTAAATTCTCATGCTGGGGGGGAGGGAACTGTTCTTCCAGCATTCCTACATTAGTTAAGTTACTTGTATTTCTCCCACATCCTTGGGTATCATTTCCTATTTTTGTCGTTGTTGTTGTTGTTTTGCCTCCCTCTTCTTTTCATTTTTTTAAACGTTTTGTTGGTGCATTGTAGTCATACATCTTAATGGAGTACATGATGGTAAAGGCATACATGCACACAGTACCCAATTAGCCCTTACCCAATTCCCACCCATTCCCTTCCCCTCCCTCCTTCTCATGTTTGGCTTAATGATTGACTTTGATATGTTTGTTAATGTACATCATGAACATTAGAGAATTTCCCTCTTCCCCCTCCCATCCCCTCTGGTCCCCTTATTTACTTATCTATAGTATCTCTTTCTTCATCTAGAGTTCCTCCTATGATTCATTTTCTCCCTAGATTTCACATATTAGGGAGCACATCCCATTTCTTATTTTTTGTGACTGACTAATCTCACTTAGCATAATGTTCTTCAGTTCCATCCATTTCTCTGTAAATGATATAATTTTGGTTCTTTTTTGTGGCTGAGTAAAATTCCATTGTATACATATCTCATAGTTTTGTAATTCATTCATCTGTTGATGGACATCTTGGCTGGTTTCATAGTTTGGCAATTGTGAATTGTGCAACTATGAACATAGATACACATGTATTAATTAGGTAGTTTGGTTTCATTATTTTAAGTAGATACCCAGAAGTGGTATTGCTGGATTATATGGTAAGTTCATTCCCATTCTTCTGAGGATCCTCCATACAGTTTTCCAAAGTGGTTGCACTAATTTTCAGTTCCACTAACAATGGAATAGAGTTACCACTTCTCTGCATCCTTGCCAGAATTTGTTGTTCTTTGTGTTTTGAATGATTGCCATTCTAGTTGGAGTTAGGAGAAATCTCAGGGTAGTTTTGATTTGTATCTCTCTGATTGCCAATGATGTTGAGCATTTTTTCATGGATTTTTTGACCATTTTAATTTGGTTATTTATTTTCTTAGTACTGATTCTCTTGAGTTTTCTGTATAGTTTAGATACTAGTCCTCTATTGGAGGAGTAGGTGGCAAAAATCTTCTTCCATTCTGTTGGCTCTCGGTTGAGGTTCTTGATAGTTTCCTTTGCTGTGCAGAAGCTCTTCAGTTTAATGCTAACACTCTGCAGGAGGAATCACAACCCTACTTTAAAGTATACTACAAAGCCATAGTAATAAAAACATTATAGTACTGGCACAAAAACAGATACATAGATTAATAGAGCAGAATACAAGGCTCAGAAACACATATGCACACTTACAAAAAATTGATTTTTGACAAAGGGTAAAAAAAACATACACTGGAAAAAAGATAGCCTGTTCAACAAATGGTGTTTGGAAAACTTGTTAACCATATACAGAAATTTAGAAATAAATCTCACTTTTTCAACCTGCACAAGAGTCAATTCATGATGGATTAAAGACTTGGAAATCAAACCAGAGACCTCGAGGCTCCTTGAAGAGGGCATAGGTCCAACATTGCAACCCACAGACATAGGTAAAAACTTTCTCAACAAGACCCCAAAGGCACAGGAAACTAGAAGGTGGATCAACACATAGGATTGTGTTAAACTGAAGAGCTTCATTGTTTATATTCTTTGCTTTTTAGTTTGGATCTTTTTATTGAGATACCTGCAATTTCAGATAGTCTTTCCTCAATGGTGTCTAGTCTTTTTGTTTTGTTTTGTTTTTTGGTGGTACTGGGGTTCCTGAAAGCCCTTCTACATCCTAGCTACACTCCCAGATCTATTTTATATTTTTATTTGGAAACAGGGTCTCTTAAGCCAGCGTGGCTGGCTTCGAACCTGAGCGAGCTTCCTGTCTCTGCCTCCCAAGCGCGGGGATTACAAGCATGCGTCACCACGCCCGGCACTGGTGTCTAGTCTTAAAAAAGATGATCAAAGGCTTTCTTCATTTCTTTTATAGTGCCAGTGGTTTTGATTTTTTGAGGGATTGGTATTATTGTTCTCTCTTAGAATTTATATCTCTTCCTTTACATTGCCTGCCTTTTCAGGCATATTGTCTACTTTGTCAGTCAGACTTCCTGTGTAAGTTAGTAATAATTATTTTAAATTCCTAGCCTGATGTCCTTAATAATCCTGCCATATCTGATTCCGAGAATATGTTCATGTTCTCTCTCTTTTATTTATTGGAATCTTAGTATGCCTTGTAATTTTTTTTTCTTATTGGCTTGGCATGATGCTATGAGTGAAAGAATTGCTTTTATAAAGATGCCTGCAGTAATGTGTTGGTAAGTTAGAGAGGGAAGAGAAGTATCCTATATATCTATTACTATGTCTCAATGTTTTAGTGAGCCTATGTCCTGGGATCATATATTTTACAGGGATTTTGTAGTCCCCTATTCGAGATGCGACAGGATGCCTAGAGTAGGCTGAAGTTGGTTATTTCCCTTGCTGTAGAACAGTGAGACTGTGATGAAACCAAAGAAGATTAGGACAGATTTACTAATTTTTAAGACTAAATATTTTTTTGCAATGCTGGAATTCACTTGTATAGTGCAAAATGATTCTCTTTTCTCTTCCTACTAGAAAGTAGAAGGACAATTTTCTCCAGTATTTATGAGGAAACTTTGGTCAGTTTCTGATTATAAAACTTGCAGAGTCATGAAATTCTTTCTATTATTGTACCTCTCAGACTTGTGCTTTTTCTTGAAAACCTACAATATGTTTAATTTTGCTTATCTTAGAGAAATATTTAATTAAAATAAGAAATATAGGAGATGCTAGATATGAAAAGAAGGGAAATAAATATTTAATTATTGACTAATAATGACTGTAGAGAAATTTTTCTGTACCTTCACCCCTGAATGGTAAGAGTGGAAGTTAACTCATCTTTGATATTTTCTAGGGGGAACAAAAGGAGGAAGCATTATGTGGTGAAAGTAATGTAGATCTTAAATTTAGAGTCATTAGTTTGGTTTCTAATAACCTGGATGTGTGAACTTGGTCAATTTATTCATCCTAAAATTTCATTCACTCACTGTAAACTGGAGAGAATAATGTCCATCTCATCTTCAATGTTGTGAAAATTGTGGTAATATATTTTGTGGTACACACTATATACTAAACAAATATCTCTTTTTTATTATGTCACTGAAACCGATATTTGGGATGAGTTGGCATAAGATGGAGTAAAATTTGTGGATCTAGTGACTTCTTTCAGTTTGTTTTATTTCTGCTTTATTGTTTATAATTAATGCCTCTGCGTTTCTGATATCATTAGTCAACAGGACAATAGATAAGCAATAGACATTTCATTTAGTAAAATACCTACTTAGTACAATATAGAAGTGAAGGTTTCAGTATGTGACACACATCCCAAATCCAAACCTTTGACTAGTTGGGAGCCAGATCTCAAACCCAGGGCTTCTAATTTCAATCTACCATCCCTCAACCAGGGATGTTTTAGCTGCACCACTAGCAGTTTTTTTTGTCTCCTAGAGTGTGTAGACATATCATATTTATTTAAAAAGAAAAATTATAAATAGGAAATAGAAAAATATCAGGTGAGAAGTTAGAAAGATAAAGATTTTAAGTTTACTTTTTTCCTGAGGAGTTGAGAGTTTGAATTCTGAATCAGAAAATTATCTTCTGATCATGTACTGAGTGATCTTTACCAGATACTACTGTGAGCAAAGATGCCAGTTCTTGGCTGTTTTCAACACATTGATCTACTCAGCCACCTGCAAAGAACTGAAGACAAAGCTCCTATCCAGTACCATTTTTTTTTTTTTTTAGTTCTGATTATAAGACTTGAAGTAGTATTAGGATCTAGTAAACATCCAATTAAAAACAAGCAAAGAAATGAACAAAATGATTTAGGATTATAGCTTTTATTTTACTTATAAACACCTGTGCCAGCTGGGTGTAGGGCACACACTTGTAATCCCAGCTTTTGGGAGGCTGAGACAGAGGATTGCGATTTGAAGAAAGCTTCAGCTACTCAGAGTGAGACTGCAACTCAGACTCAGTGAGACCCTGTTTCAAAATAAAGAATAAAAATAGGGCTGGGGGTTTAGCTCAGAGGTAGAATGCCCCTGGATCCCATCCCTGGTACTGCAAAATACATACATACATACATACATACATACATACATACAAAAAACACTTGTGCTAACTTGGATAAATTGCTTGATATGAGTCTCAGTGTTCTTTTGTCTAAGCTAATGATATCAGCACCCAATACATAACATCATTTATCTATTAATTGAAATCTCTCTCTCTCTCTCTCACACACACACACACACACACACACACACACACACACACACACTATGCCATCATAAGGGGGTGATTTTTGAGTTATGTATTGATAAGTATGGTTTTACTTTTTAAATTGATGACCAGATGTATTTCTTTGGTTAGGAATTTTCCAGCTTCAGCATCAAGTGCTACATAAATACCCAGATCCCCAAAGTCTATATTTGTTGTTACCCCTAACCTACAAAATAATAAGACAGGCTAGGCAGAAGAAGAAAATGCTTCCAGAATAAGACAAATGTGGGTTAAATTCCATGAAAGAGTCTTCTTTGTTGTGTACCTTTATTCAAACCATTTCTTTTCTTTGAATCTTTATTTTATTAATGGCAATGTATGAGAAATAAAAGTGCCAACTATAATTGATTAGAGCAATGAGGGAAAAGACTCTTATGTGAATCATTTAGAACACATCCAAGCATTTGAAAATATTAGACCTTGTTGTGCTTATTATTTGCACTGATAACATCTACATCTAGGTAGCAAACATGACTTGGTTGCACAGATTACATTCCTTTCCACAAAAATCATTATTTGTTCCATTCAAAAGAGCACATTTTAAGTGCTTTTTTTTAGTGTCATGCCAGAAATCCATTGAGGTGGCCGTAGTGCCCAGTAATTAATCCAGTAAGACCACATTTGGCTGGAAAGTAAATGAATATCTTTAGGTGTCATGATGAGTACTGCTACTTTAGAGTTATCTCATTCCCTTTGACTAGTCAATCTGTAAAAGGAACTAATATTAGTTTTAAGTGTCTGTTTCTACACATTATTTAATAAGCAGAATATTACTGATTAAGAAGAAATTATCCTATTTTATACAGGCTAATAACCTTGAAAGGTTGTGTGTGTGTGTGTGTGTGTGTGTGTGTGTGTGTGTGTGAGAGAGAGAGAGAGAGAGAGAGAGAGAGAGAGAGAGGGAGAAGATCACATACGACATCATCCTTAACTCATACTTTAGATGAGAAGGTGAGATGAATATATATGCAATAATTGATAAGCAAGTATGATATAGAAGTAAATAAAAAAGAGCAAACATTCCTGAAACGCAGCTGTTGACTTATATACCTATAGACCTCACAGTGAGGGGTAGAAAATTACATCAGCACCTCCATGGGCCTCTTTCAGAAGTTGTATTTTGAACTATATGTCGTGAGGAATACAAAACAGTCTAAATTATATTAGTCACCTCCAAGAAACAATCTATTTGAGAATATGAGGTTAACATCCAAGAAAAGACACAAGAAGGTAAGGCAATAGGAATATACTGTTATTGGCCAAGTCAAGCAACCTAGGAATTGACAGAGGCAGGCGCTGAGGGTCATGGAGCAAGTCATGTATGAAATTGGTCCTAAATGGCATTGAAGGAGCAGTAGAATCTAGGGAGAGAGGAAAGTTATCTATGTGTAAAGGCAAGGCCATAAGAAGGAGTATGTTCTATGTGGGCTGATTCAGCAAAAGCAAAAGTTGCTTTTGGGCAGAAGTTGGAGAATAAAAATGAACAAGGGAATGACTTTGAATGACATCAACGTTTGCTTATTATTTGGTCATAGAAACTCAGATTTGCCAGAAAGTGCTAAAAGATATAACTAGACTCATGAACAGTTATATTTTAGGCTATTAGATACTTTGAAAGAGTTCTTTATAAATTTGTGTGTGTATATGTTTGTGTTTATAGAAAATCATTGTTTAACCTGTGAATTTTCACATTAACCTCACAGTCATAACACATCTATAAATATTACTTTCCTTTGTTTCTTTCTTGTTTCTGTATTTAATCTTTTAAGCATAGTTCTAAACATGTATTATATATTCTGAATTTCTACCCCATATGATAAGCCCTTTTCACATATTATTGTATAATGCAATTAGGGTTTTAAGTAAGGCAAGCATAGTGATTGCATAGTTTTTTTTCAATTTTGGAATGGCAGCTTTTATCTAGGTATACATTTTGAACGGTGGGTATATTGTAATCAGTAGTATTAATATGACTGGAAAATTGGTGTAGTGTGCTTCCAACAATTTTCCTGTGACTTCCTGTTCCATTAATCAAGTGGAAATCTCATAACTAGTTTCTCAGAGCTTGGTTGAATTCTCACTGTGCCCAGTTGGTAATAGGTGACCTGTTGCACATGAGGCATTCTTCATGGGGAGAGATGCAGCCAGCAGCCTACACAAGGCATAAGGTAATATTCTTAGGACCTCAGTATGAGCTAGCCCTGCAGCTGGGACATAGCAGAGACAGAGAAGTCAATCGGCCGCCTGCTGGATTTGTGGGGCTCTGAATGGCCAATTTGCTAGGATTAACAGAGGTCTGGCTTAATAAATGTGTCTGCTTGCCTAATAGATTTGAGTAAATGAACCTTAAAATGCTTGATTTAATTTAGCATTGGGCACCAGATATGAGCAGCCAATGAAGAACTCAAGAATCCTGTGGAGCGTTCCAGCTTTGGAAGGAAGGTGAAATCAACACCGATGCCATAACTGCTGATGAAAAACAAAAGCAATTTGGAAAACAAAATTAGCTCCTGCCATTTCCCTAGCATCAATATCCATGGCCTGCCACCCGGAGACTAAGCATCTCTATTCAGTACAGTTTCTTTGCTGTGGCTCTGTGTCCTGACTGGCTGGAAGGGTGGCATGCCTGCCTTCCCACCTCAGATAGCATTCATCCCTTTGTCTTGCAGACCCTCACCCTAGGTTGGCCCTGGATCTCCCAGGAGAGCAGCCAGAGTGAGACAAGACCAAATCTGCTGGGACAGGAGCAACTCTCCCCTCTCAGGAGAGAGGTTGTTGCCAAGTGTGACACAACTACCTGAGTCTTGAGTTAAGAGTGTGCAGAAAAGTTGGAGAGGGCCCCATGGAACACTGAGTGCCAAGGGAGGTAGGAAGGAAGTGGTGAAGATTTCCTGAAAATCATCAAGGGGAAAAAATGCCTGGCAGTAAGAAGTTGGTGAGATAAAAGACAGCTAAGGGTAGGGAAACCAAGGGCCACAGATAGAGGCATGGTCAAAGAATCCTTCAAGGAGTCAGGAAAAATAAAAGCAAGTTGATATGCATTTTATAATTTTTTCTCCTTATATTTTATGATAAATAATTTTTGACATACACCAAATTTGAAAGTATTTTGCAGGGAATATCCATATAACCTCCCACCGATAATCTACCACCAACTTTATCATTCTTGTTTTGTCACATGTCTATCTGTCCATTCCTCTGTCTTGATTTAATTATTCATTTCAATGTAAATTTAAGAAACCTATATACTTTGGCCTAAATGATTCATCTTGAAAATCATTAGATATAGTTCAATCTCTTAAAACTTTTTCACTGGCAGATATTTAAAATATATATTAATGGAATGTACAAATCTGTACTATGAACTTACTGAATTTGGCAAATGCATTCACTTGTTTAACCCAAACTGCAGAACCTTCTCACGTACTCCTTCTCAATCCCTATCCATAATTTCTAGAACCAAACACTGTTTTATTTTTTCTGTCATAGATTAGATTTGCCTAGTCTAGAATCTCATAAAATGTGAATATGCTGTATGAATTGTTTTTTTCTCATGGTGTTGGTGTGTGTGTGTGTGTGTGTGTGTGTGTGTGTGTATGCATGTGTGTGTGCATGTGTGTGAATAAAGTCATTATTTTCTTCTGTTAATTATATGAATATACTATGTTTCATTTATTTGCCTATTAATAAATTATTGAACTGTTTCTAGTTTTTAGCTGTTATGAATCAGCTGCCCATGAACTCTAAAAGAATTGTGTGTGGACATGTGTTTTCTGTTGACTATTTTTCTAAGATTGTGATTGCCAAATTATAAAATAGAAAAGAGGAAAACCACTTTCAAAACAGTACTTGCAATTTCTTAAAAACTCAACTTTTTCCTAAATGGTCATATCATTTTACATTCCCACCAAAATTGTGTGAAAGTTCTAGTTTGTTTTTACATCTTTAAAATTATTTTTGAAGAGCTATAGTTCTAAGTCATTGTCCTTATATTAGAGATGGCAGCAGTGTGGTGCACATGATATTCCCTCATTGCTATTTCCATGCTAAGCTCAAATGGACCTCGGCTTTCTTCTTAAAACTTGACTTTAAGCCACCAAAGTACCATGGTATGGAGGCATAACAGACATAATTGTGTGCCATCCCTTTGTTTAGTTCAGAAGGTTACTCCTTTGTGTGTATCATTACTGAATCATAGGATGGAGGAAAATATTTAAACCCTGGCATCTGCCCTTAGATGACTTTTACTTAGCAAACAGAGAAGAAAGAATACCAAAAACATAGTGCAATATCTCTACTCCTGCCCAACTCCGGCCATAAGCCTGACAGTAATATAGAGCTATAGAATTTTAAAGCAGAAGAAGTCAAATTATTTTTTCAGAGACCCAGTTGAAAATTGGAGTTGGGAAGGAATTTCAGTTTTGCAGAGGGGAGGATGCCTGACAGTTGCCATCTCAGAGGTTCTGCAGGGCTGGATGTACATGGATGTACACACATCCAGCCCTGTGCAGGTATGATCCCACTCCCTTAGAGAGAAACTCTGCATCCTCCAACCAGCTACATCATTTTTTTTTTTTTTTTGATCCTGTTGTCTTGACACAAAGAGACGGGGGTGTCTGTACATCTGCATTCCCCACATTGCATTATGGCCACCTTCATTCAGTCTCCTAATATTATGTCTTACCTTCCAAATATTAGAGAAATAAAGAGGGCCTGTGCTTTAAGATGACCCCTGAATGTTGGGTATGGAGGTGCATACCTGTAATATCAGTACTTGAGAGACTGAGAAAGAGGATCGCAAATTCAAGGCCAGTTTCAGCAATTAGTGAAACCCTAAGCAATTTAGTGAGACCCTATTTATTTATTTATTTATTTATTTATTTATTTATTTATTTATTTGGTGGTACTGGGGTTCCTGGAAGCCCTTCTACCTCTGGGCTACACTCCCAGACCTATTTTTACATTTTCATTTTTGGAAACAGGATCTCCTAAGCCAGCGCGCGCGGCTGGCTTCGAACCTGCGCGATCCTCCTGTCTCCGCCTCCCAAGCGCGGGGATTACAAGCGTGCGCCACCACGCCCGGCTAGTGAGACCCTATTAAAAAAAAAAAAATAGAAGCAGTATATGGCTCAGAGGTAGAGTGCCTTAAGTACTGACAAACAACAAAAAAAGGAGGAGGAGTTGGACCCCTGAATTATGGTTTTTCAACTTCAGGATTTACTTTCTCTTCTCTCCAATAAGCACCTGCTCTTACCAAGATTCTGATGCTCAGAGAAAAAATGCAATTGTGCTATTTCTCTCTTTATCCTTAAGAAGTTCTTATCTGTTATGATAATCAGAAAAGCATAAAGAAAAACAAAGATAAAACCCTGATCACAGATACATTTGTATACTTTGCAATCTACTAAAAATGTTTAAAGTGATGCACAATGGGAAACAGATATAATAACACAAAAAGTCAGTAGTATGACCATGGATCCAACTTTCCTATATACATATATACACATACATATATTTTATATGAAAGTATGCCTAGAGAAAAATATAGGAAAGTTAGTAAAATGTGATCATGTCTCTGAATGGCCTTACAGTCCAACTGGATACAGAATGAAAATTCAAGTTATAGAAGACTGGAGAAGAGAAATGATCCTCTGCTCCCAGAGCCAACAGGAACATGTATCAAAAGTTGCTGCTACTTCACCTCAGGAGAAAGAGCAGAGTGGTGTGAAAACCCTCGAGTGTCCAGTCTTAGGCTCATTTCTCAGGATTAACATTTTACAATGTGTTTCATGTATATTAATATTCATCCTAGATCCTGAAGGAATAATTACAGTTTTAGAAAGCTGTATAAAATTGGTTCTTTTTCCTCCCCATTTTCAAGTTAGGACCCCTTGGGATGTAATCTGCTATGCAGATTTGTGACATTCTGAGATTTACCGGAAAGAAAGAATACCTGCTATTCCAGAGAGGATTAAATGGGTGTCATTATTTATCTTTCCTGCAGCCCCTCATCACCCTGGACAGCAGCATTTCCTTCACATTTCTCGCAGAGGGAACCAATACCATCACTGTCCAGGTGGCTGCTGGGAATACCCTCATCCAGGACACAAAAGACATTGCAGTTCATGGTAAGATCTGAGAAAGGTCCTCTGATGCTCCCTCCTGCACAGGCAATCCCCTCCACCCACCCTATCAGCAATCACTCACTGTAATGGAAATCCCCCCTGGCCAGGAGGAAATTGCGTAGGTACCCAGAGGCATTCACATCCGCTTCCTACCTTGTTCCTGGACAGAGGATCAAGGCTACAAGAGAAGCAGATCAGAGGTGGGAATTTGCTTCCCCTGTGATATATCTGCATCACCACATGGTTGGTATTTCTCATTAGACAGAAACATATATTCTAAGTTGAAGGATTACTGAGCTGGGAGGGTGTCCTGGAAGGAGCTAGCTCTGACATCCTAATGAGGTGCCTGCAATGTGTGTGCAGCGTTTACGCATTGTGAGATGGAGCCCAGAGAGGTCCAAAGCTGGGGGAGTGGAGGTCCCTGCCCTTGCAGAGTTCCTAGCCCGAGTAATGAAATGACCTACACAGAACTGATGTGCATTCTTGATTGTTATGGACTCTAACAACATTAGTTGAAAGGCTTGATGATAAGGCTGAAATATGAAGAGAAGCAGAAGAAAATGGTGAATAGATTCTCCATCCTGTTCTTAATCCTACAAAGCCATTGTTTATTACTAAACTTAACTTTGAATGAAATTGGTACTTCTATGGCTACCCCACTGGGGTCTAACACAAGCACTGTTATGTTTTCCTAGAAGATTGTACTAAGGTATGGAGCCTGTGATGAAAGGCCATATTTCTTCGATCTATCCTAGAGATTTCTTTTTCCTATCTCTCTAAGCTTGCTGCCTGGGCTCTTTATTGGGCACCTGGAAGCTTTCTTTTAAAGTAAACATTTTGATTAAAGTATAAATTTTATACAGAAAAGTGTACAGATCACAAATTCTAACTTCACGAGTGACCAGGAAGTGAATAAACCTATCTGTCCACCAAATGGGCCAAGACATTGAACATTACCCATACTCTAGAGCCATGATTTCAGCCTACTTTCTAATCCTCTGAGGCGGTTCCTAGCACAATGAACAGAAGAACTATAGGAAGGAGAAGTGAAAAGCCTCCATTCTACCCAAGCCCAAATTGTCTGTGCTTTGGGCTGGCTCTGCATGGCACCACTGAGAGGAATGAAGTGCCTTTCAAGGTTTTACTGCTTATCTTTCCTTTAAGACAATATATTGTTTACAAAAAGAAAGGCTTAAGAGCCTAGCATTTTTTTTTTTTTTGGTTTTTCAGTACTGAGGATTGAACCCAGGAACATTCTGCCTCTGAGGTACACCCCAGCCCTATATTTCATTCTTTATTTTGAAACAGGGTCAGTTACAGAGGGCCTCACCAAGCAGCTGAGGCTGTCCACAAACTTGTGATCCTCCTGTCTCAGCCTCACAAATACTGAGATTATAAGCATGCACCACCCCACCTGGCTAGATCCAAGGATTTTAACACTACCAGGAGCAGAAATCTACTTCCAAACACCATATTTCATTTTCTCTTAGAAGACAAGAATGAGGGCTAAAATGAAGGAATTATAGCTGGATTCTCATGAAAGAGTAGACCTTGTCCCCAAAGCTCAGTGACGACAGAGCTTTTACCTGTCACCCCCTCTTTCCTCTCACATGCACATTCTCTCTCCTGCAGAATACTTCCAGTCCCAGCTCTTATCCTTCTCTCCTAACCTGGATTACCACAATCCTGACATCCCTGAATGGAGGCAAGATATTGGCAATGTGATCAAGAGAGCTCTGGTGAAAGTAAGTTGGCTTGATCTTTGTTTAAGTTTTTTTGAACAAAGGAACTGGAAGGTGTGGGTAAGAATTGAAATCTCTCCTCTACAGATAGATGAGTATTTTTTTTTGTAAAAAGAGAAATAAAGGAAGAATGAATAGAGTGAGAAAGAAAAAAGGGAAGAGATAAGAGCAGAAGGAAAGGGTGAAAGTCTAAAAGTCTAGTTTATTGTTTAAAGATGGAAATTGGCCCAGTGTTTTATCCTCTCTTTCTTTCTTTCTTTCTTTCTTTCTTTCTTTCTTTCTTTCTTTCTTTCTTTCTTTCTTTTTTTTTTTTTTTGGTGGTACTGGGGTTCCTGGAAGCCCTTCTACCTCTGGGCTACTCTCCCAGACCTATTTTTTGGAAACAGGGTCTCCTAAGCCAGCGCACACGGCTGGCTTCGAACCTGCGCGATCCTCCTGTCTCTGCCTCCCAAGCGCAGGGATTACAAGCGTGTGCCACCACACCCAGCTTATCCTGACTATTTCTGACAGAGGGGTGTGACCTTTACAGTGGACTAATAGATGGAAAAATTCAGTGAGTCTATGTTAATATCATATACTTAGCTGGCTCTTTGTTCATGAATTCTCTCTTAAACAGATATTAGAATTACTAGACTACCACTGGCCATACATGACACTCAGAAGACTATAGGACAGGAAACAGAGTCTTCTGCAAGATAAATAGGGCTATAGATATAAGCCATGTTCAGATTTGCCTTAGGAAAAACAAACAAGTTCTAAGCCAGGTGTGGTGGCACATGCTTGTAATCTCAGCATTTGGGAGGTTGAGACCGGAGGATCATGGTTCACAGATAGCCTTAGCTACTCAGTGAGGCCTTTTGCAACTCAGTGAGACCCTGTCTCAAAATAAAGAATAAAAAAAAAATAGGGCAGGAGGTGCAGCTCAGAGGTAGAATGCCTCTGGGTTCCATCCCCAGTACCACAAAAAAAAAAAAAAAAAAAAAAAAAAAAAGTTCTGCTAACCACTCCCAGAGCTAGGAACTAGAATATACTGATGAATAAAACATGGTTAGTGCAAATGTAGAAATATTTCTAGTGTGTAATTAGTACCCAGCACCTCCAAGGAACATGAAGAAAAGCATGATTAACCCTGTTTGGAAGTACAAGCTTGGCATGAATTTGCAATTTATAATAAATACTTGCTAACCTATTGGAATGGTTTTGAAGGAGATGTGTTTTAAAGGATGCATGTTAATTAACAGGAAGAGGACAGTGTCATTCAGATAGAATGAACAGCATATGCAGATCCATGGACTAGTGAAATGGTACAGCCTGTTTGAGAAATGGCGTAGAGTTTGGTGTAGCCATTATACAATATATGAAAACAAGTGTAGCAGAATTTTACTTGGAATGGTTAGGTCAGATGGTGAGGGGTCTGAGAACCTAAACAGTGGTTGATATGTATTTTGTTGGCAGTGGAATATATGAAAAGTATCATGTTTTAGGTAAGATAGTGCTGTGAATAGATTTGTATTTTGGTCACCCTTTCTGTGGCATTGCAGAGGAAAGGCTACTGGGACGATGAGGAGGTGGTAGAATGGGGCAGAGATGTCACAAAAGATGACCAGTTAAAGTCCACTGCAGTTAACCAGCCCTGGGATAACAAGATTCTAAAGAGGAAAAAATCCTCAAAGGCTTTTTCATATGTTGAACAGAATTAATGATTACAAATGCAGCTCAGGTGAGAAAGAGAAAGAAGCTTTCCGATTAAAAGAGTAGGTGAGAGGTGGCCTGACCATCAATGGCGACAGGAGAAGCATGCTTGAGGAATAATGATGTATTGGTGTTTTCCATGAGTTTGAAGCCCATGAGAAATGATCCAGTGAAGATGACCAGTTAGGGTAAAAATATGGATCTGAAAGTCAAGCAGGGGATTATCTGGTGGCAGAGATTTGAGAGCTGTGGCTGTGGAGGTCATTAGTTTTCCCCGGGGGACATGTGGTCAGGAAAGTCAGGACTGCTGATGCCCCCGCGGCAAATAAAGGAGACCCAAGGAAAGACCTATGGAGAAGGAGCTGAAAGAAGGAAGCAGAACAAATAAATGTGAGTGCTATAAAAGCAGTTCTGGCACAGGTGATGCAAGAGAAACTTGGAAACTTTTTATAAAAGTATTGTTTTTAGAGATGTAAATAAGACCTCTGTGTATGCTATCTGAGTCTGTTCAGGCTGCTATAACAAAGTGCCAGGATCTGTGTGGCTTATAAACAACAGAAATTGACTTCTCATGATTCTCGTGGCTGTAGTCTCACATCATAATGTATTTCATAGTGATAGTGACATGCGTGCAGAAAAAAATTAATGAAAGCGGAAAAAATTACTAAGTAGCCATGCTCCATATTAAAGAAAGAGAGAGAAAGGAAACATGAGAGGATTAAGGCACCAGATGACTGGTAAAAGCTTGTTTTCTATTCTTTCACTGTGTCTTTATGTTGTGGAAAGAGGCCAAGAGAGCTCTCTGGGCTCTTTGATAAGGGCACTATTCCCATTCATGAGGGCTGCACCCTCCTGCCCTTATCACCTTCCAAAGAGTCTCACTTCATTAGACCATCACACTGGTGATTAGGTTAAAAATAAGAATTGTAGGAGGAACACAGCTATTCAGACCTTAGCATATGCTGCATATGCCTTTTGGTGGCAAGGTAACCAGAATTGTGTGGTATTTGGTATGGCTGCATTTATCAAAAGCCTGTGAGCTTTTAAAGGAAAAATTTGGTGATTGTAACACTTCTACTACTAATAAATAATAATAGCAGTTGCCAGTCAATGCCTGGGGCTTAAATCTCACAAGGACAAATCACCCACATGACTTTTTAGTCAAAAGTAAGTGAATCCAGATGTGCAGCTCCAATGTCCCTCCAAAGTCACTGGTCAACGCTCTCTGAGATTATTCTTCACTAAGACAAGGTGTCTCTGAGGCAGAGGCACTGATAGGCTTGTGCCCCTTTAGCCTACCCAGTGGACTCTTTGCTACTCCTGGCTGGGATAAGGTCTTCCTGCTCCATGTGGTTGGTCACTGAAACTTCCAGCTACTCTGGAGTCCTCACAGCAGGGCCCTGAGTCATTTGACAAACTGCCACTGGATTTCAAGAGGATGCTTCCTTGATTGCTGGACCTTTTAGCCTGCCGACTGCTGTTTCTCACTTTCCTGCCTGCTGACTCTCTCCTTTATCGCATACCTGAGAGTTAAGTCCAATCTGGAAGCCTAGTTCCAGATAGGAATCAGAGCTGAGCAAATGGAAACAACCTACCCTTCTGCTTCTTTTCAGTTCAGCAACTATTTACTGAGTTACTCCTCTGCTGAGCATCATGCAGAATAGCAAGGTATCCACAAAAGCCCCAGGGAATGTTTGAGCAAGCACAGGATAAGAACTTATCAGAGAAAAGACTACACTAGATGGATGTAATTGTATGTCCCAGGGGACATGATCTGTGTTCTTGAAATGTGGTGGGCATGGTGGTCTGGAGGAGCTTGGGAAGGAGGCTGAAGTGAGGGAGATCACCACGGGCAGAGACAGTCAAGGGAGACTTTCAGGAGGAGGTGGTATTTCAGCTGAATCACTAATCATCTATTGTATTTGTATTGACACAAGAGAAGGTGCTATTCTGGATAAAAGACCTTCACATAGAAAAGAATAAGCAGTGGAAAAACTCGATCCATTCTCATTCCCCCCCACACACAAAGTGCTCTTAGACAGACGTGCACTTTTAAGTTTTTAATCACAAAAGTGATGTGATCCTTTTGTTAAACACTCAGGAATAGAAAAATTCACTCATAATCTTAGCCTCTTAACTTTGAGTAGTTTGTTTTCTTTCATGTACATTTGTATTTTTATAGACTTGTAACCCAGTAGATGAAGGCAATAGAGAAAAATGCAGCTGCCCCAGGTATTTTCTTTTTCTTTTTCACATTGCCTCCTGGAACTCCTCATCATCATAAAGCTAGATAATATTCTATTAGGTGATTATACCAGTATTTATTCAAATATTTGAAGATGTGCCTTCTTCCTCTTTATTTTCTATTCTAAATAATGTTACATTCCTCCCCCCACCCCCAGCATGTGGCTTCTTTCTATAATCTGGATCATGTCTTTAGGACAAACTCACCAAGTTACAGTTACTGAATGAAGGCCATAAACATTTCTTTATGGTCCTAAAGTAGGTGTTTTGGAAAATAGATTGTTGATGTGTATCCATTTTTAGTGCTGCCCGCAACAAATGAGGCCTCACTGTGGCCACACCAACTTTCATCATTAAACTTAAAAAGAATCCCACTTTAATAAGCAAAAAAGAGCTGTTCTGCTATTTTTTTTTTAAGTTTGCATTTCTCTGTGTTTGTTGGTAACTGATTACTCCTTGTTTGTAGCCGGTCTGTTTGTGTTTTAGCCAGAAGCTCTTGTCTTCTTAGTGCCAAAAAAGGAAAGAAAAAAAAAAAAGGAAAATATGGCAGGAACTTTTAGAAATGCTCCCAGCAAAGTTTCTAAAATCATTTATAATACTATTTTAGTTTGAGTAAAAATGTATAAAAGAGCAAAGGGAGAGATGAAACTCATTGTTCTTTACCTAGTGGCTCTAGGGGAAAACAGAAAAGAAGTCAGGATGTACAAGAAAGCCTGTGATTACGATGTTGATTTTTTAAAAATATATTTTTATTGGTACATTCTAATTTTACATCATAATGAAGCTCAGATAGGGGCAAACATGCACACAGCACTTGGTGAGTTCTCATTCCACTCCATCCCCCCCCCCATATATTAAGCTTGATATTAAGATTAATATTAAGATTACTATTGATAATTTTGCAGTGGCAGTGTTGCCTCCACTAATTCTCCCTCCCAACCAGCACCGCCCTCCTCTTGACCTTTTCCATTGCTCCACTGGAGTTTCACATCTTTTATCTGGAGTACCTCCTGTATCCATAGTTTTCTCCCTAGATTACACACACAGGAGAAATATGTGACCATTCACTTTCTCTAACTGCCTATTCTCACTTAGCATAATGTTCTCTTGATCAATCCATCTCTTGATCAAAATGACATAATTTTGTTCTTTTTGGTAGCTGATTCGAATTCCATTGTGTTTCTAGTCCATGACTTTGGGATCGATTCATCTATCGATGGACACCTAGTATGGTTTGATGATTTGTCTACTGTGGATTATGCTGCTATACGAAATAATACCTAAGCCTCGTAGCCGTGCATCCTCTGTGTTCCTGGTTACTGATTTGCGGAAGACTCTTCCAGGACCTCACTTTTTGTTCTAAACCTTGTGCAGGTAACCAGTGTTCCAGAAGACCAGATCCTCGTCGCCGTGTTCCCCGGCCTCCCCACTTCTGCAGAGCTCTTTATTCTCCCCCCTAAGAACCTGACAGAGAGGAGGAAAGGACATGAAGGGGACCTGGAACAAGTAAGTGAAGAAAGCTTGGCTGAGACCTTTGCCTGTGCCTCCCTCTGAGAGGACACTTAGCTGTCTCCAGCCAAAAAGGGAGACAAGCTCTCTCCCCTGACCCACTGGCTTTACTCAGAATAAAGACATATGTACACAGCCAGAAACACTCAGCCACATGGGAAGGAATGGCCCCTCTGGTATCATTCATTCCATTGGCTGGCATCCTGCCTCTTGCTCATAGCTTTCTCCCAATGACTTGTCCTGGGAAGCAGGGAGATGACAAGAAAGAGATAGAGATAGAGATAGAGATAGAGAGAGAGAGAGAGAGTGAGAAGAAACAGGGAAGGGAGGGAATTAGAGTTTCTCCTCTCTATTTATGGGCATATGTACTTCTTGTCTTTAAACTGTGCTGGCCCTAGAGATCCTGCTTAATTTAAGTTTTGCTTCCAGAGAGAAAGTAAACTACTTCTAAACAGGTTTCTTTGGAGAGAGATGAATTGCTTCACTTGTTTTCAAAGAAGCAGTATTTCTGAAAGGGGTGGCGATTCACTGTTCTGATCAAGTGGACATATTGTCCTGTGATCTGCACATGAAGCTGGAAGCTAAGGCAGGGGCTAGTCTGGTGCTTCTCCCTCTGACTTGCTGCTTATAGCAGGGCCTCATTGGCTGCGCCTCTGTGTCACTCTCCTCTGCCATCCTGTGATGCTAAATCAGGAGAGGTGGCAGCCAGTGATGTCAGGAGGCTGATGAAAGTCAGTATGAATCAAACATATTTGTGTCCCTGCGAAATAAGCATAAGTACAGAGGCCTTCTGCATCCCTCGGATACTCACCTGACCTGGCCGTCACCCCATCCCTACCTCACCCACAGTCCTGGGGCAGTACAAATGGCATTGCAGTCTTTTCCTTTGAAATAGGAAACAGTTCTTGGCATTTCTGGGGTTTCATGTTGAAGTAGACCAGAAGTAAACCCAGCTTCTCGATGCACACATCACTTTTATAAGACCTCTTTATTCTGAAATAGCAAGTGGCATGTGTGAACTATATTTGGAAGCTACAATATCCATCCATTTAGATAAATAGGTAATTACGGTGATGAATAGCAGCTGTGATATTAAGGCGCATACAGTGAGATAAGAGTTAGGGACAGCAGCCTAAGCCTGCCTGAGCTTTCATGTAGGAATTACGGAGTGATTAAATCGATGTTATGTGTTCTGAGACTTGCCGGAGAAAAGTAAAGAGGAAAAATTATCCCATAAAAAGGAGGTTGCTTCTGCTTTGATGTTTGCCTCCCATTGTCTCTAGGATAGAAACCGCAGAGGAGTGGGCCCGGGCTGTCCTTTAATGCTTTCATCCTAGCAGGGGCTTCTGTACCCTGTGTGTGTCACTTGATCAGATTAGAGAGCTAATGATGAGTTGACTTTCTTTCATTGGAACCCACAACAGTTCTTAGGTTATAAAGGCATGGATGAAAGAGCGCTGAACTAGGAAATGAATGAATACTTTTGTCATTTAGAGCTCTAATTTGCTGGGCGATCATCATAGGCACACCCCTTTCTATTTCACTCTGCTCTCCCTCAGAAGCAAATTTACCAATGTCCTCCTTGGCTTCCCAGGGCTGTGAGGACTGAGTTGATAAAGAGGCTTCAGTATCCTCTCCCCTGAATGAACATGGCCATTCTGTGCCAGGTGACCCGTGAGGAAGCTTCACCACATGTCATGTCCTCCCACACAGCCTTTCTCTCTCTCTATTTATTTTTACAGATCGTAGAGACACTGTTTAATGCTCTAAACCAAAACTTGGTCCAGTTTGAGCTGAAGCCAGGGGTCCAGGTCATTGTGTATGTCACACAGCTAACATTAGGTGAGTGCCTGTTGAGAGTTGGGGACATGGGTACTATGATCTGTTATCCTACAGAGAAAAGGGTAGAGATAATTAATGTATATGGATATATATTAATTATATCATTAATTATATATTATATGTAAAATTATATAATACAAATGCCTAGAAATTGTATTGTATTGTTGTACTTTATGTAGTGATGGTTGATGCAGCCTAATCATGTCTCTTTTGAGCCATCCTGAAGAGTTGGCAGGAGGACTTTCCTAGAAGTAGCTTTGCCACTGAATCCTGAATGTTATTGGAAAACCTACTATTTCCTTGGGTCACAATTTTATGTATTTACTAACATATGTATTTTTATTTATGGCAATTTGGATTATATTGGGTAGTTCTTGGATACTTGTAATTTCTTTGATTCTCTAATTCCATGAATCTTAGTCAGGAGGTCAGATGAGAAAACTTTAAAATCCTCTTCAATTTGGCCATGTAAGTCTAATCATAAACAGTGACCAGCTCTAGTTGGTTGATTTGTGAAAGGAATAAATAACACAGTTATTGGTTTTAAGGTAACACAGAGACAATTAATAAGCTTACTCTAGATTTCTGTAAACCTCCTCTGGGAGAAGGCATGGTAAGTCTACCCTGAAAGTTAGAAATGTATTCTACATGTGCCCCTTGCAGATAAACTTTGTGCTGTTTAATTCATCTTGAAATTACTGCATGTATAGCCATTGTTAAATGCCAGGTTACGAGTTGTAGAGATTCTCATATGGGAAAAGGCATTATTTGTCACCTTTTATAGTCCCTGTGGACCTAGGATAAATAACTCAATCTGTTAAAAAAAAAAATGAAGGCCTGTGCTACTGGGCATTTACTTCTGGTACCTTCTGGCTTGCTGGGAGGCTCTATTTGATCAATGGTTCTTGTTAATGGAATATATTCCATATGTAGAGGTTCTACACATGCCTATCCAGGTTGGTTGATTGGTATTTTTTGTTGTTAATTGTTTTTGTTTTTTCTATTCAGAAGAGAGTGAAACCTAATGTTAGTATGCAACCCAAAGTTCCCAATGTGCTGCCCCATTGGCACAAAAGCTGTCCAAGAGAAAGAGCAGGCAAGTCCCTCTTCTGCTTCCTCAATGGAGGCACACTGCTCACTTCATATCAAGAACAGCAAGTTTCTTCAGGCACAGCCAAGGAAAATGTTTTCCCTTGACATGTGTGATCAAGGGTACCAGGTTCATTATTAAAGCCTTCTTTCTATGCCCAGAGATGCAGGGCATTTGGAGCTTGGAGATAGGACTGGAGACCAGCTGGCCTCTTTTCCCAATAGATGTTCACTTCCCCAGGCCCTACCTTTCCAGTGAGCTTGTTTCTTCTTCCCTTCTAGCCCCGTTGGTGGACTCCAGTGCTGGCCATAGCAGCTCAGCCATGCTCATGCTGCTCTCGGTGGTATTTGTTGGCCTGGCTGTGTTTTTGATCTACAAGTTTAAAAGGTATGTGTTCTTGTCACTCAGTCCGTGTTACGAGGCTAAGTTCACTGCAGATGATTCCTCCTGTAACCAACTTTCCTAAACTCATCGTAAGAATGTTTTTAATTCTCCCAGACATTCTGGCACTGCGGAAAAGCAGGCATGGTTGGGGCTTAGAGAATAAAAGAATTTAAGAATCCAACATCTAGTCGGGCATGGTGGCACACGCTTGTAATCCTCGGGCTAGGGAGGCGGAGACAGGAGGATGGAGCAGGTTCAAAGCCAGCCTCACTGGCTTAGGAGACCCTGTTTTCAAATAAAATATAAAATAGTTCTGGGAGTGTAGTCCAGAGGTAGAAGTGTCCCATCCCCAGTACCACCAAAAAAAAAAAAACAAAAAAACAAAAAAAAGGATTTAACTTCTGTCTAGTTTATAAGTATGGTGAATTAAGAAGATGGGGCTAGTCAATGAAATCTATTTTCTTTCTTTCTTTCTTTCTTTCTTTCTTTCTTTCTTTCTTTCTTTCTTTCTTTCTTTCTTTTTGGTGGTACTGGGGTTCCTGGAAGTTCTTCTACCTACAGGCTACACTCCCAGACCTATTTTTATATTTTTATTTGGAAACGGTCTCTTAAGCCAGCACGGCTGGCTTCAAACCTGCATGATCCTCCTGTCTCTGCCTCCCATACGTAGGGATTACAAGCGTGCGCCACCACATTGGGCATGAAATCTATTTACTTTCTATAAGAGAAGTATAAGAGATGTTTAAACTTCACCCAGATTTCTAAAGTTAGGTCCCAGCGATTCAGGAGATCTTTTTGTTTATTTTTTCCTTTTGGTGGTACTGGGGATGAAACCCAGGGGCATTATACCTCTGAGCTACACTCCCAGCCCTTTTATTCTTTATTTTGAAACAAGGTCTCACTGAGTTGCAAGGGGCCTCAATAAATAGCTGAGGATGCCTGCAAATTGTGATCCTCCTGTCTCAGCCTCCCAAATGCTGGGATTACAAGTGTGTGCCACCATGTCCAGCTTCAGCAGATCTTTTTATACAGATCAATACCCATCGAAAGTGGTAAAATAGAGAAAATGCAGCTGAAATCTGATATGTGCATGTACAGAAACACAATTTTTTGTCTTTGGCTATACCTGTGCAGCATCTTGATTTAAACTGGCATGCTACACATTGAACCTTCATTCTTTCCCCTCTTTTTCCTGTTTCTAAAGAAAATGGATCCGGAAAACCAAACTACGTATTCAGAAATAATTTTTGAAGGCCACAGGAGGGATTATATAATAATATCTAACTAAGAACATGAACCTGAAATCAATAATCCTGTACTAATATTCAAATTGTATAATACTTTCGGGAAGAATACTGGCTAAGAGTATGGAATCTAAAAATCAGAGAGACGCTACTTCAACTTTTGTCATTTGTAACTTGGGTCAATTGGGTTTACCTTTCTAAGCTATAGTTTACTCATCTGTAAAAGGAAGAAAACAATAATTTATAGGTTTGTATATAGCTTAAATATAATAATAGCTTTAGCTGGTGCATGCTTTCATATTAAAAAAAACACTAAACTATTATAAATAGCAAAGAATGGGCCTTCCAAAGATATTTCTTGTGTTGCAAACTAGCTCACAGTAGGCTCTCAAAAAATTACAACAGTGACATAGAGATATGCTTCTTAGGAAGCCTGGGTAAAGTAAAAATACTGTTATTATCAGATGTATTTTAAAAGCATATCTTGGCTAGGAAGTCTTTCCAGGCTCTGAAAGTAATCCTTTTACATTTTGGAAGAGATTAGTGATAAGGGTGCTTTATTCTTTTTCCAACCTTCTCCCCCCTTAGACCTCTCCCAGTAGATATCTTAGTTTTTTAAAAATGCCAGTTTACTAAATGTATTCAGCAATAGTCACACGGGAATGCTTCAACACTCTCCCATGACCACTAGAGGGACAGAGTGTGATTTACCTTGGTAGTCAATTTATAGATCTTTATGTGAGTTCATGTCTGTTTAAATTGAGATGGATCAACCCACCTGCCCCTGTTCTCTTTGAAGAAAGGAAAAATCTCTTTGTCACAATTGAACAGAAAATGTTCAATATGGACTTAGTCTGCTTAAGGCCATACTCATTTACATTGCTTCAATTATATGCAAAAGATTGACTTGCCCAAAGATTTGATTATGGAGAAGGCTGGTCATTGCTGGGTTTGAAGATCAGCTAAACCAAATTTATCACCTCTGCCTCCTAAAACTCCTCAGTTGCTGAGGACAAGGACCAATAGAAGTCCTGCACAAAGAGGCATTAGTGTCTGCCATGCATCTAAATAAAAGCAAGTGATTTTGAGCATTTCTGTTCTTTTATAAATGTTGCAAAACTCACTAGAAAGTAAACTTATTACTGTAGGCATCTCTAAATGTGCACCCTTTAATATATAAATCCATGCCATGTATGACATCTCTGAAATGTTCTACCTTTGTAGCTCCCAATTATCAGCCAACCTTGTCCACATCTCTGACAGTGGATCATGTAGCTTAGACTACAGGAAACAAATGCCAAACTGAATAAACAGCAGAATCAGCTACCAATCAGTAACCAGTCACCTGTTAACATTTGCTTTTCTAGCCTCTTCTTTTTGGAAGTTTTCCACCTAATGCTCAAGCCATTTGGTTGGGATTCTGTGGAGTTTTATTTCTTTGGTCTTTTTTTTTTTCATGTCCATCATCTAGAACCCCAGTGATGGTTCTGTGGAGTACACCCAGCTTGACGACAGGAAAGGTCATATTTTTTTTTTTTATCCCTGGATTCCCCAGATATCCTATGCTTCTTTTATTATTTCCCAACAGAACTTTCTACAATGATGAAAATGCTCTATAAACTATACTAATACAGTAGCCACTAGTAAAACTGTGAACCAATTTTTTAGTTTTGAGTTTAACTAATTGAAACTTAAAATAGCTACATATGGCTAGTAAATACTCTTTTGAATAGCATAGTCTAGGGAAAAGGTACTTCTATTTCTGTCTTTAGATTATTGGCTATGCTAAGTTTTCAGAATCAAAAGTTCCTCTCTGTAATCATCAGAGCTAACTAATTTAAACACACACTTATTTACTGGGTAATTACTATGTGCCAGGCACGAAAATCATCTGCCTGTCCCGAGTGGTCACTTAAGAGAAGAAAAGTTACCACAATCTCCAAATATCCTTTAAGTAAATATCAACCTTCCTCTTACATTTCATCTTACTCTTGGATAGTGAACACGATTTCCCTATCTTTTAACAATATAATGAAAAATAACTGCGAGATAGCTTTTACTTTCTAAAAACTGCCTAATGAGATCCATTTTTTCTTATAACTGGAGTTCCATTCTTTTTTGTTACGTTTGAGCTGTTAGATTTCTTCCTATCAATTTTTTAGCAGGGCTTTCATTTTACTTCAAAGTCTACTTTGCTTTTGCAACCCCCAGTACTCTTCATAGCTGGGACAAATGAATATAAGCTGCAGTTGTTTTTGTTTGCTTGCCTGCTCTTCTTGAAGAGACATGGGCTTGTCCACCTTGCTTCCCTTATTTAAACCTGCGTGAATATGCAGCCCAAGACATATCCTTTGATCAAAAAGGACATATCTTTATATAAGATTAAAGTTTGGACTTGACTTATATCTTCAAAGGCCCTACAAGAATATGTATTAAGAAATAAAAAGCATTTGACAACTTTTTAGAATGTTGCAAGTTGTGATATAAAATTCAGTCCCTTTAAGTCATCTATTTTTTTTAAAAAAAGGATGAAAATATGACTATTTTTAGACATGTTTTTTAGAGACTGAAATAAAGTGAGCAATCATTGTAAGGGACAATTCATCCAAATCTTCATAGTTATCTTTAGCTACGCAAGAAGAAGAGGCAGGAAACAGTGGTTACACCTCTGACGTACACAGGCTTATGTGATTGGGAATAGTTTGATACCCCCAGAATCCAAGAAATATTACAGATGATCCCAACATTCATGAGTAATGTGTACTATTATGATTAGAAGGAACCTAAGTCTTTAGGCTGACTTTCTAGTTAAAGAAAAAGTAAGGTCTAGCATGACTGTTTAATTCTACTTATTTATAGAAGCTGTGGTTTTCTGTCTCCCATAGCTTCTGCTTCTTTAAGGCCTTGTAAATTATATCAAACAGGTTTAGACTAGTAGGAGTCATAGAGGAGGGGGCACATTCCTTAATGAGCGGAGAGAAAACTTTAAAGACCTAAAAACTGAACTTAAAGGAAAGGTGGAAACTATTTAATGGCTTAAGCCTATTTTCAGACATTTCCTTTCGAGGTGGCTACAGGAAAACCTTATTAAAGACTTTGATTCATTTGGAGTTGGACTAAGGAGGGGAATCTAGAAGCTTGAAAATACCTCTGGCTGGTACTAGGATATTCTCCTTTAGAACTGCATAAAATTTTCTGTGTTAGGATAAGTAACCAAGAAATTCAGATGTCCTAAGTTCTGATGGCATCCATGCCAGTAGTTGGTTTTGTGAAGTGTCTAAACTTCAGTCCAATTTCCCCATCATCTATTGAGGTGAGATGAGTATCTTCTGTGCATTTCAAAGTAAAAATGGAGACTCTTACTGAATACTGTGGTTTAGGAAAATAGAACACAGGCCTTGAATCAAATAGATAGTAGAGGATATAGAAAACAGTCTTTACCTACATGGTGCTTTTACTCTAGTGGGAATGAAAAAAGATAAATCAATAAACATTACATATTATACCACCTTAAGCCAACAATTTATTTTTTGTGTGTGGACATCATTTCATCATTATAGATTTATAACAGGGGAGGGTGGGTCATCTGAGGTGACCTTTCAGATGTGGCATGTTTGAAGGATGAGAATGGGACAAAGACTGTGACGATAGAACAACTCCTTCAGTCAAGTCCCCAAAGGTGAGAAAGTGTTTTCTATGCTAGATTCTTGCCACTAAGAGTTTGGATTGCCAGCCAACCAGTGGCATTGTGGCCTCAATTATGAGGTGACAGAAATGCAGAATCGTAGCCCATCCTATCAATACACAATAGGCATTCTCCAGGCTCTTGGGTGAGGCACAGGCATATCAGACTTTGAGAAAAACTAGATGAGAGGATTTTGAAGGCAGCTCCAGAGGCAGGAGTGCAGACAGTCAGGAGATAATAAGAAAGGGTCAGGACATGAAGGTCCCGAGATTTCAATCTGAACCTGCCCTCTCTTCCAATCCTAGGCGGGTCTTGTGTTTCCTTCTTTAAAGAAAGATATTTAGCTTCTTTAAATCCTTCTCAAAGTCCTAAGAGAAAGGTATTTTTATTGCCCTTGAACAGATAAAGAAGCTACCAAGTATTTGAGACACATGATCCATGGATATTGCTCTGAAAATTGATATAATGATGGCATATGAATGTATTATCTCTTAGACATTCATAAAAAAAGCTAATTAAATTTATGCAATCTTAGGAAAACATACCTATCCACTATATATAGAATTGAGTCTCAAAGTTCAGCTCCTTTGAAAACTTATTAACAGGTAAATATTTTAAGGGTTTTAGTGATAATAACTGATCAATACCATTGCCCTTTTGTTTATACTGGCTCTGAGGGTGCCTTCCTCAGAGATCTCTGTGATTTCCATCTTTATTAGGCATCAGGTTTTTTCCTGGCCTTGTACCCTTGGCCTCATGATCCTGGCCTCCTCTTCAGGTGACCAGTTCTCCTGATAATGGCTCTTCCTGTTCACTTTACCTCTCATTATCATTTAGGACTTCCAATTGCCCAAGTTTGGTTTGCTTGTGATCCTAATTTTATTTTATTTCTGCCTCATGTAGGAAAATCCCCTGGATTAATATCTATGCCCAAGTCCAGCATGACAAGGAGCAGGAGATGATTGGGTCGGTGAGTCAAAGTGAAAACGCCCCCAAAATTACACTCAGTGACTTCACTGAGCCTGAGGAACTGCTGGACAAAGAGCTGGACACCCGGGTCCTAGGTATGTTCTCTGTACCGCCAATTTCCACAGTCCTCTGTGCTCCAAGCACTTGTTCAACCAGCTCATATTACCTGTCCTTCAGACAGTACTGAACTGGGACGCTGAAGAAAAGCTACTGGCTATCATGATGTAATTTTGTTTTAAAATTTGTTTACTATCTCTGGCCACATGAAATTGATAGATTTCCTTCCCTGATTAGAATTCAATCAAGATTAGAAGTACTGGCGTTGTGGTGGGGAGCAATGAAACAAACAATCCATTACTGTTGGGCACTTTGTCTTTTTATATATAAAGCAAAAGCATTATATGTGCTTGTTAATAGTCACATGAATGCAGAATCCAGCATCTGCTAGCCCTTGCTTTAACAATTTTCTAGATTTCTGATTTTGCTGTACCACATATTTCTCCAATATGGAATAGGATTAATAGTACCTAAGGGTTTATGCTCTTTCTATATAGTATCTGGAAATCTATTTTAAGGTTGCCTGGATCATTAAATGGTACTATCATTAACACAGTGCTGCCACATGGTCAGTGGTCCAATATGCTAATCATCGCTATTGTTATCGGTGGAGAAGTCATTGCTCCACTGGTAACAGTGGATGGCAGTCATCATAGTGATTCTACCTGAGTGCTAGTGTGAGGAGTAGTGTAAATTGTCCATGAATGAGATGAGTCAGTGAGCTGATAGGAAAATCCAGGACCCTACTTAATAAATAACCTATTAAGTACCTGTTCTTTGTGGTTTTTTAGCACTGAATAAAGTAGATTCCCACTCTTGTGGCAACTTACATCCTTTTCTTTCTGTGTCTTCTCTTCTCTGCAGGAGGCATAGCCACCATTGCAAATAGCGAAAGCACAAAGGAGATTCCCAACTGTACTAGTGTTTAATGCCAACAAGCCACGTGGTCAACCACTTTCTGACCTTTTATTTTTGATGACAACTACTACTATTACTATGGAAAAATGAAGATGTCTTTTTTACCTTTTGTTTACCAAGGGCCCCCTCATTAATAGCAGACAGATATTTAGCATTGGGAGAAATAGCATTCTTAGCTGATTAAAATGAGACAAAAAGAATAAATGGCTGAATTTGGGCTAAAGGCAAAGGATGCATCTTCCCACAGCCTCTTTGCTTTATTCTGCTATTGGTAGCGCAAAGACTCTTTTTTTTCCTTTGTGGTCTCTATCTGTCTCTGTCTCTGCCCACCCCTCCTCTCAATTTAAGTTGAATTGTCTTTTCACTAACCTCTGATTCCCTTCCCAAACCACCAATGTTCCCCCATCCCCAGCACATATGTATCCAACACAAACCATTTCCCAATTAGATCTGCAGGAGGTAGGTTGGTGGGGAGTGAACGTAGCTGCAGGAAACGTACACACCTTCACAAAAGAGACCCTGCCTCGTGCATGTCAATAGTGAGACTGCAGATGGTGTATTGTACATAACTACAATGTAAATAGCTTTTTATTTCCTAAGAAATAATTTAATGTTTAGTAAAAAAGAAAACAGAAAAAAGGATGAGCGTGTTGGCTTATGCACTCACTTGCAGAGTGGAGGGACCCCCAGGCCTGCTTGACATGTTGGGTTCTGGATGCTCTCCAGCTGTCTGTCTGCCACACTTAATTCTTGCGTCTCCGAATCCACACCATAGCCGGTTTTGACTTATGTATATAAAGGGGGGGGGGAGCTTCTCTGAGCAATTGATAAAGGAAGGACTCTAGTGACATCATAAAACATAAGGGTCGTTTTTGTTCCCATAAGGACACAAAATAAATTTCAAGATGTGGACCACTAGAGACTTCAACCTAAGACCCAGATGAGAAGATGAGGCTTCCTTTCTAAAAGGAAAAAATATTGAGAATATTTGTAAGCCTGAAAAGCAAAAAGAATCCTCTCTAAGGAAGCCAGTCAATGGATATAAAATGATCCCGGTCTGTTTCTGTTTTCTCATTGGATTTCATGGAACTATACAATGCTTACAGAAAATTCTCAGAATATTCTTAGCTCAGAAAAGTCCCCTGGGCACTAAGTCAAGCCCAGTGATTGTCTCTTGGCATGAGGAGGGTTAGAAAGGATGGAAGGAAGGTGGTAATTGTGGAATCGGGCATCCATGAGAACCCTGCAGGCCAAATAGAGGTCTAGCCTTTAATGATATTAGTCAAAGGCGATTTTAGTAAAGCTGTGCTATTTGCTTGTCAGATGTACACAACTTCCTTGAAGTCAAATGTCTGCCTTCAGTTCCCTTAAGGTAGTTCTTGCCTCTGGGGTGCATGGCTTGCTTTCAAAGCCAGGATTTGTTTTTCTAGCACCTCAGTCCCTATTCGCATTCAACATACCAATTCTTTTCAGTAGGTCACTCTAAGCCATGCAGTAAGCATTGATTTGATTTTCAGCTCAGTCTGAGCACACTTGGTTGAAAGAATGATATACTGTATATATGTATAAGAGGATAGGCCACATTTTTACCCATTAATTTTTGTGGGATGTTGTTCGCATTCCTCTTTGTGAGATGCACAGAGAATGTGATACAGAGAAATCTGGCTGGCTATGGTATAGATCAGTATTAGGAGCATTTCTTAAGATCCCACTTATTTGTTTCAAGGGTTAAATGGGGGCAGACAATTGCAATACTTGTACTAAACACTGGAATACAAATGCATGAGTCATATCTATATATACAGTATATGTACATATACTGTTCTTGGTTTTATTGTTCCATTTGAATATTTCTACTGTAAAAAAGACAGTGGTTTTGAAATTGTTGAAAATAAATGTATTTTTGTACATCAAAGTTAAATACTTGGTTGAGCTTTCTCTCTTTGAGCAATTTTCTCTACCTCCTCTACCTATTCTATCCATCAGACATTGCTACAATAATACTACATAGCCAAAAAATGACTTATAACAACAAATATTTATATTTTGCACATGTATCAGCCTTCATGTTGGCTGTGGTTGGGCTGAACTCAGTTTGGATGGGCCAAGATTTGCTGGGCTTATCTGGATGCAGTTCAGATAATTTGAGTGTGGTCTGTGGTCATTACCACTTTTTTGCCAAGGCAGCTATTCAAGGATGGGTTGCAGAATTCCAAGTGAGGCCAACAGAACATCTTATGTCTCAAAACCCTTGGCTCAAAGTGGTCACTATAGTTACCTTCACTCATGTTCTACTGAAGGAAAATCACATGGTCATGTCTAACATCAATGGCTAAGTTTACTAAATTATATAACAAAAGGTATGGATAAATATTTCCAACAGAAGGAGGGCATGAAAAATTGAGACCAATAACCCAACTATATCTATTCACTTTCTATACCTCCAGCAGAAGCTTTCAGTAGATGACCCATTTGAAGCAATATCCAGACTTCCCATCTCAATGTGTATGGTCAGGAATTCTGAGCAGAAGTTTTGCCAACTATGGGACTTATAAGCCTGATACCAGTTTCCAGGGAGCAATGGAGATGGAACTTAATTCAGGTCTTGAAGGTATCAACAGGAGAAGTGAAAATAGAGAGAAAAACACAAGATATAAGAATAGGTTTTCCCTGCCATCTTCTTCCTGCTGTTTTCTGTATGAAACCAAAAACATATACCTTTCTTTGGCATTTTGCCAAGTGGGTGGCTTTCCTACACACTAGATAAATAAGAGGATGTGAAATGAGTGACTAGAATGAGGGCTATATTGGGGATGTCATACCTTTCATGTTTAAAATACATTATAAATTGCTGTGGATTTCAGAAACCCCAAAACCCAGAGAGTTTTGGTCAATGATTTGCTCCTCCATTTAAAAACCTAACTACTCTGGAACTGTGTTGTTTGAACTCAAATAGAAGAGAAAGGAATAAACTCAGCTAGTTTTCTTTTGGCTAGAAGTTATGTATGATACTTGATATAATTTTTCTTGAGTTATGCTATCCTTTTCACATATTTACATTTGAAAAGTTTCTTCCTCAAATACAGAAGACTATCACTTAGGCAATCTAAAAGGAATAGTGGGATTTTTTTTTTTTTGGTCCCCATACTTCTTTAATGAGTTGTTAATTTGGAGTTTCCCAAATAGTGTTAAATGTTAAATAGTCCTATTTTAAGGTGAAGGTCAATTTTCTAAATACATGTTTTAGCCTTCCAAAGGGATCTGAATAAATTCTCCTGGCAATTTTATTTTCAGGTTAGCAAATTGCTCCACCAGATTAGAAAGGAGAAAGTGTCAATGAAGCAGTAAAACGGCATGAGTCTGTTGAATCATTGGGGCCACACCATGACTGAGAATATAGATTCTGTGTCCAAGACCAGCACGAGTCTGACAGATTTCCCCATAGTGGAAGAGACAATGTCAGAGAGTAGAGAGTAGGGTTGGCTTTGCAGCTGTTTCTACCCAGGGTCTCACCAGTGAGGAAACTCAGTTACCTTCTCTAAGGCAATTCTAGACCTGAAAACTCTGCTTTGCAGAAGCAGTCTGAAGCAGAAGCCTAGCTCTCAGCGCTTTGAGCAGATTCTCCCAGGATTCTCACATCCTTTGAAATTTGAGAGTAACTAATTTATCTACCACTAAAATAGCTCAGTAAGAGGGGCTGAATAGAAGTCACCTTCCCAAGCTGCTACCATGAGACAGTCACCTTAGTTTACAGAAGTGAGAACAGCTTCCAAATTTGCTCATTTCCTCCTGGGCAACAGCTGCAATTTTGAGAGTCACCCAGTTTTGTTATGGGGGCAAAACTACACTACAAGTTAAGGCAGTGATGGATTGTACCTCAGAAAAAAATTGAGCCAAGTTAGGAGATCTCTGACTGTCAGCAAGTCAATATGAACCACAAGTTTCTTATTTGTGAGAGTGAAACACTTTTTGGCCTGCCTCACTGGCTTATTTTGATTTCCAGAGATGTGATAAGAACATTGCCAATTTCAAATGTATTTAGAGTTTACTAGTACGGGTAGCACTAGGAGAATTCCTTCCCTCTGTAGAAGGATAAGTGAGACCTAGAGAGGAAGGTAATTTCCCCATATTACACAGCAAATAATTATGGAACTAAAGATTGAATTAAAGTCTAAGGCAAGGTTCATTTTGTTTTTTAATTTTTGGTGGTACTGGGGTTCCTGGAAGCCCTTCTACCTCCGGGCTACACTCTCAGACCTATTTTTACATTTTTATTTGGAAACAGGGTCTCCTAAGCCAGCGTGTGCGGCTGGCTTCGAACCTGCATGATCCTCCTGTCTCCACGTGCGCCACCACGCCCAGCTAAGGCAAGGTTCTTTCACCACCGCACATCTCTTTAAAAATGCAAAGGAGATATGGGTGTGGTTCACACACTTTTGATCCCAGTACTTGGGAGTCTGTGACAGGAGAATCACAGATTTGAGGCCCTCAACAACTTAGTGAGACCCTCTTTCAAAATAAAGAAAAATAGCCGGGCGTGGTGGTGCAGGCTTGTAATCCTCACACTTGGGAGGCTGAGACAGGAGGATCTCACAGGTTCAAAACCAGCCTCAGCTACTCAGTGAGGCACTCAGGAATGTAGTGAGACCCTGTTTCCAAATAAAATATAAATAGGTCTGGGAGTGTAGCCTGGAGGTACAAGGTCCTTGGATTCCATCCCCAGTACCAGCAAAAAAATATAACAAAGAAAATAAAGAAAAATAAGGCTCGGGAGTTTGGTGTAGTTCAGAGGCAGGTCACTTCTAGGTAACACCTCACTCCCTGCCCCCACCCCCCCACACACACATTGCAAAGCAGATAGAACTGCAGGTCATTGAGAGTCAGTGGAGAGAGCCCAAAGGTTGTACCAATATGGCTCCCATGTTTTTACTCCAGAAGGGTTTAGAATATAAATTTCTTTTTTTTTAATTAAAAGTCAATGGATTTTTTTTATTAATTTATTTTTTAAATTGGTGCATTGTAGTCATATATCAATCACATTGGAGTACAAGACTTGAGAGGATATACAAGCACACATCATCCAATTAGCCCTCCTCCAGCTCCCATCCCATTCCCTCCCCCTCCCTCCATCCCATGCTTCTTTGGTGATTTACTTTGATACATTTGTTTATGTACCTCCTGTGTTTTAAAGAGGCTCCGTCCTCCAGTATTACATACCCTCTGATTGGTCACATTAGTTGCTTTACTATAGGGCCCTTTCTATAGCTCAACCTCTTCCTGTTGCCCTTTTCCTCCTAGTTATTGCTGATTAAGAGAAGCGTCTGATTTATATTTTCTGCGATATTTCTCTGTGCATGCTGCGTTGCAAGTACCGATCCCACTCTTGATGGTCCCAGTAGTGGCCTGGCTACTCAGTGGATTGATCCAGACCTCGCTGGCTCAAGCAGTGGCCTTGCCTCATGGGAGGCCCCAGTTCTGGTCTCGCTGGCCCCTGCACCGGTCTAACCCCTAAGCTGGCTTTGGTCCCAGCCTTGGAGGCCGCAGGAGTGAACTTGCCTTACGCCAGGCTTCGATGCTGGCCATTGGCCCCTGCACCGGCCTAACCCCTTGGCAGGATTCCAATCCCGGCCTCAGAGGCCCCAGCACCGGCCTAGCCTCACGGCAGGCTCCAATGCCGGCCTTGTTGGCCCCAGCACCGGCCTAACCCCTCAGCAGGTTCCATTCCCAGGTTAGGAGGCCCCAGCACTGGCCATGTCTCACGGCAGGCTCCGATGCCAGTCTTGCTGGTCCCAGCACAGGTCTAGCCCTTCGGCAGGTTGTTATCCTGGCCTCAGAGGCCCCAGTACCGGCCTTGCCTCACGGCAGGCTCCGATGCCAGCCTCGCTGGCCCCAGCACCGGCCTAACCCCTCGACAGGCTCTTATCCCGGCCTCGGAGGTCCCAGTACTGGCCTTGCCTCACGGCAGGCTCCAATCCCAGCCTCGGAGGCCTCAGCACCGGCCTTACCTCACAGCAGACTCCAATGCCGGTCTCACTGGCCCCAGCATCGACCTCACCCCTCGGCAGGCTCCAATCCCGGCCTTGGAGGCCCCAGTACTGGCCTTGCCTCACGGCAGGCTCCGATGCCAGCCTCGCTGGCCCCAGCACTGGCCTAACCCCTCAGCAGGCTCTTATCCTGGCCTTGGAGGCCCCAGCACCGGCCTAACCCCTCGGCAGGCTCTTATCCCGGCCTCGGAGGCCCCAGCACCGGCCTTGCCTCACGGCAGGCTCCGATGCCGGCCTCACTGGCCCCAGCACCAGCCTAACCCCTCGGCAGGCTCTTATCCTGACCTCAAAGGCCCCAGTACCGGCCTTGCCTCATGGCAGGCTCTGATGCCGGCCTTGCTGGCCCCAGCACCAGCTTAACCCCTCAGAAGGCTCCGGTCCCTTCCTCGGAGGCCCCAGTACTGGCCTTGCCTCACGGCAGTCTCCGATGCTGGCCTCACTGACCCCAGCACCGGCCTAACCCCTCAGCAAGTTCCGGACCCGACCTCGGAGGCCCCAGCACAAGCCTTGCCTAATGGCAGGCTCCAATGCCGGCCTCGCTGGCCCCAGCATCGGTCTAACCCCTTGGCAGGTTCCAATCCCGGCCACGGAGGCCTCAGTAGTGGCCTTGCCTCACAGCTAGCTCCGATGTCAGCCACTGGCCCCGGTGCCCGCCTAACCCCTCAGCAGGTTCCGATCACTGTCTCTGTGGTTATTATTTCAAAGGTTCCAGGTGTAATGTGTCAGATCTCTGCCTCCCCTGAGTATTGGCCACTGGCATTGCCACTGCCTCCACCGTTTCAAATCCTTCCCAGGCTCTTTTTCCACTCTGAATGTTGTCCAGTGTTTCTAAGCATGTGTGATGGTAGCATTCGACATTTGGTGTAATTTCTCCAAAAAAATAAAGTTGGTAAGATCCAGTGTCTGCTTCTCCTGAATACAAGTCTCCACCACCATCGCGGAGAACTCTTTCAACACCGCATTTCTCCTTGGTCTCCGCTAAACTCTCTCCTTACATGTGATGTCTGAGATTCTTAACAATATAGAGAAATAGCAGTCCTCTTTCACGGCGAATTTTTCCATAAGTTCCAGTGCATTTAGATAAGTTTTGTCTGCATCTCCAGTGTCCTGGCATCCATAACGGCTTTCTTACCTCCTCTCCGATATTTTTCTTTATCTTTTTCTGTTCTGGGCCCGGTTTCTCCAGGGGTCTGGCATGCTACTCGCAGTTCAGCCCGGGGCCCAGAGTCCTGCGACCTGGGCCCCAGCTGGCATGCCCCACGCGCGACCCCCGCCCAGAACCCAGCGTCTTACTGGGCCTGGTTTCTCCAGGGGTCTGGCGTGCTACACGCAGTTCGGCCGGGGCCCAGAGTCCCGTGACCCGGGCCCCATCTGGCGTGCCCCGCGCGCGTTCCCCGCCCAGAACCCAGCGTCTTACTGGGTCCGGTTTCTCCAGGGGTCTGGCGTGCTATGCACAGTTCGGCCTGGGGCCCAGAGTCCCACAACCCGGGCCCCATCTGGCGTGCCCCGCGCGCGACCCCCTAGAATATAAATTTCTATGTACCCTCATTATTCAGTGGCTTCAGTAGCCTTCCTTGTACCAGTGACCTGCTAACACACTTGCCCATCAGCCCAGGCCCGATGCCCTTCCTTCCCCCACTGGACTGAAGTTGGGTTGCTCGCCAGTCAGTGGCTGGGCCCCAGCTTCCCATTCTCTGTTGCGTGCCCTCTTAAGTAGTTGGCCCTTTTCAGAGAGAAGAAGCCAGAAGCAAACATACACAGTGGGAATGCCTTCTCCTGACACATACCAGATCCTGCCACATTCTCATGTCTGCTCCAACTGTACTGCCAAAGTGGGCTCCAGGTAACCCATCGATTAGTCCTAAAGATCTGCTGCATCTTGATGTCCTTTTAAACTTATTTCAGTTATCATTTTTCAGCCTGTATATTGTGATGAGATGCAGGTTCATTTGGGGAAGAAACAATGTAACATTGTATACAGAAAAAGGGAATGCGAACTGCTTCAGTTGAATTTATTTGGGAATTAAATATCACAATAAAACTTGGATCCATCCGTTTTTTAATTATCTGAGTCCTAGAGGGATAAAATGACACAACCAAGTCCAATTTCCCTATTTATAAACTGGAGGACATAACATCTACTTCACAGGGTTGAAAGCCAGATCCAGTGAGACAATTTGGGTTAACAGATACAAATATAGAATTGATTCTGAGGCGTTCTAATTCTTTCACACTGGATGCTTGGCTATACAACACAGTATCAGTCTCTCTCCTGGGGCTGCACCCCAAGGAAAGAATTCAAAATTACCTGGAGAGGTCTTGGTCTCAGTCTCTCTCTCTCTCTCTCTCTCTCTCTCTCTCTCTCTCTCTCTCTCTTTCCTTTCTCAAGGAAGAAAGTGTTGGCTAAAATGTACTTCTTACACATTGATCTCAAATGTCACTGCTTCTTTTATTGCTTTCACCCACCCCAAATATAACTGACTAATTTCAGTTTACTGTACAAAAGGGACAAGAGATGGCTCCTCTTATCAGGGCTGCCAAGGAAGCCTCATAAAATTAAAGACTGGAGCCTCATACTTTCTGAAACATTATCCCTCTGATCATGTGGGGCATCCTGAATATAACCATGGTCATTGGACAAAAATTGTGTGGCCTTGCTTGTTTGTGCATCTCAACTCCAGCATTTAAAACATAACTTGTTTCCTGTCTAATCTCCTTTCCCTTTTGTGATGCACTTCCAGGTTCTAGGTTCCCGCAAAGTCTCTTTGAGGGTCATCAACTTGGTTTCCTTCGTCCATACACATTAAAAAACAATCAGATAAAACAACTATTTGTAATATATATATATATATATATATATATATATATATATATATATATACCTTTTAGACACAAAGAGGAGATGCAGATGGTTCAAGAGTGCCTTTGACTCAGTTATAGAAGAGAGCTGTCCTAGGGAGTTCATTCTAGATGAAGATTCTTTACAAAGTCTCAGCAGTGATGAGAAAATAGACCATGACAGGCACACATGCCGTCTGTCATAATGCCTTAGTCTCAGGGGACTGACACAGTTTGCAGCTATTAGAAATGGACTAAGTAAAGTGGGGCCCTTGCTGATTTGCTCCTGAGAAAGTTTGGTGTCTGGTCCCCAAAGAATAAAGACTTCTTCAGTTGAAAGGCGTGTGTCCAAAGTGTCCCACATGCAGAAGCTGCTGGGCTCCAGTAATTTCTTAGCATTGAGACAGACCTACTTCTCCCTGGAGCCTCTGCCAGAAGACTCTTCTCACTACACAGCATCTTTTGTTGCTTGCTTTCACTTGCAAAGGGTTATTGCTGTCTGTATCCTAGGAACTGGGCGTAATTAACTGTCTATCCAGCCATGGTGAATTGGAAGAGAAAGGAGGTTGCAGCAGTATCAAAAGAGAGAAAATGGGATTGTTCTTCTTGTCACCAATCTGTTCTTTTGGGTTTCTAGGTAGAACCACCTGGGAAGCACATAATTGTCTCCATGAACAACACACCTGGTCCTTGGAGTGGCAGAACAGTTTTCTCACACTGTCCTTCCAAAATCTTACAGTTCAATAGATTATTTCTGGGCTCCTTCCATCTGCAGCTGGAACTTTGCAAGGGAGGGGCACCAAGTGAAGAAGAAAGGAAAGACAGATCCTAGAGAAATGAAGTTAATCTTTGTCAATTACAAATCTCCACTTGAAGCATTCTCATTTCAACATGTCAATTTCAGATCCTCCTCTGTGAGGGGAAAATACAGATGCTCCCCAGATTTCTAATCTATTTATAATGGTAACAAGGCAACTCTAGGCAGCGTGTGCTCATCATGAGCTAATCATGCTCTGTTATGCCTTGTGCCTCCTAATTAGTGATATGTTGGTTGCCTACTGATCAAGCTGGAGCCTCATCCAGGCAATAGGTATAGGAAGGGCAGGTAGGGAAAGAAACAGCCCTGAGCCCAGTAGAGCTCAGATTTTGTCAGCCTTTCTAATAACAGGTGGACTTCACATATAGACTTGAAAGTCATTCTTTTTAAAGAGGCATCCACCACTTACATGGATACTCACAGGAACAAGGCAGTTTTCTAAACACTCATCTCCTTTTTGTACAGGAGTCGTCTGTAGTGAGATCCTGTCTTTCTAAAACCTCTTTAACTCAAGTGGAAGAAAAGGCAATAATCAAATATGCATAAGTAACTAATAATGGGGCAAAATTTCTTTTGAAAATTTATGCACTCATTTTTTAAACAAATATTTATTGATCACATACTGTTTGATAGGTTTCATAAGCTCTATTATATGCTGGAGGAATACATCCATGTTTAAGATACACTTAAAGTAGGGTAATTATTTAATTTATTACCTAAAGAGGACCACAAATGAGGGTGAATGAAGCACTACTGATCTACTGATCATTACTTTTGGAAGACTAGCATGAAAACCAGATATTTCAAGCAACCCAGGATGGATGGTCAAATCAGGATGGATGGTCCAATCCAAAGAAAATATTTGTTTAAAGTCAGAAATTGTGTCTTTGTTCCATTTACTCTTGAATTGTTTTTCCCTTTTCAAATCCTCACCAAGGATAGACATTTATTTTTCTTAGCCCAGCAGCTAGGTGTATGGATGTTCTCTGTTGGCTTTGATGTCTTCTTGAGGATTTCTTGAGAGTGGTGATATTTGTCCTGAGGTCAGTGAGCATACCTTTAGATGGCTCTTTAAAAAAATATTTAAAGTACTATGTTCATTATAAATCTTTTTTTATTTCTATACTTTTATTGGTACAACGTAATTATATATCACAGTGTGATTCAATGTGATACAAACATATATGTACACATTCTCTTGGTATATTTATCTCCATTAACCCCTCCACACACATCACCCTCTCATAAATGTTAGTGAGCTTGACAGTGAAACGTTCTTTTGTGAACCTAACTTTATTTGAACTATTCCCTTCTTAATCCTTCTTTTTCCCTTCCTTACCTCCCCCGCCCCATCCCCTTTCACTATTTTACTGTTTTCTTCCCTCATTTGACTAAAATCCTTTTTTTCTTTCTATTTTCATTCTAACTTCTATATATGAGAGAAAACATATGACCTTTACTTTCTGAGACTGGCTGACCTCACTTTATTATTCTCCAGTTCCATTCTTAATTAAAAAATAAATACTGATTTGACTAATTTTTTAAAAAAGGAATATTTTAGAAGGCTATCAGGAGAACAGGCATGGTGGCACAGGCTTGTAATCTCAGCATTCAGGAGGCAGAGACCAGAGGATCGCTGTTAGTGGACAGCCTCAGCTTCTTAGTGAGGTTCTTTGCAACTCAGTAAGACCCTGTTTCAAAAAACAAAAAGACTAAAAAATAAGGCTTGAGGTGTAACTCAGAGGTGGAATGCCCCTGGGTTCTATCCCTAGTACTGAAGAGAAAAAAAAGAAGAAAAAAAAAGAAGGCTATCAGGAGTCTATGGAATCAAGTTAATTTCAGGGAACCAAGAGTTGAAAGAGGCAAGAGTTAAGTTGAATTTGAAGACATGGGCAGCAGGAAGATCAGAAATATTTTTCTGGTAGGGAATAACTTAACAGAGGCCTCCTCTGGGATGAATGAATTCCAGTCATCTATTCTATTTTTATGTTACTAAAATTTTTAAATTTCAGATAAATTCCCCAAGTGGTAATGTTTAGGTTACTTGCTTACTTGATGGTACAGTCTATGTTATGGGTTGAATTGTGTTTTTTTCCCAAAATTTATATGGCTTTCAAAATGAGACTATATTTTGATATTTAGCCTTTAAAGTGGGGCTTAAGTTATAATGAAGTAATATGATTATGTCCTAATCCAATGGATGCTATTTTAAGAAGAGCAAATCAGGACATAGGCACAGAGGGACAATTACAGGAAGACCCAAGAACAGGAGGCCATCTACAAAACAAGTAGAGAACTCTCAGAACAAAGCAACCCTACTGGTGGTTTGAATCTTAGAATTTTAACTTCCAGAATTGAAATAAAAATTAAACCCTGCTGTTTAAGCGACCCAGTCTGTGATCCAAGTTATGATGGCCCCAACAAACCAAACAATGAGGGGATGATATAGGGGGAATGAACCCATAAACCAAGCATTGCTCTGACTTTTGAGGTGGGAGTGGATGGAACATTTACTATTATTTATTTATTTATTATTTATTTATTTATTTATTTTGGTGGTACTGGGGTGAAACCCAGAGGCTCCCTACCTCTGGGCTACACTCCCAGAACTATTTTATATTTTATTTGGAAATGGGTCTAAGTTGCTGAGAGCCTAAGTAGCTGAGGCTGGCTTCGAACCTGTGTGATCCTCCTGTCTCAGCCTCCCAAGCATGGGGATTACAAATGTGTGCCACCACACCAAGCTATTGTTTTTAGATTATCTGACTAAAGAGAAATTTATCCTCTGCCTATAAATACTACCAAATAAAACAATTGAGTATATAGCAAGGAAAATGGACACAATACTGTATATCCACTATAAAAATTCTTCAAGAGATTTTTTTGAAATCACTGTTATTTTTTCTGTTAATGAGTATAAACTGAGAAATCTAATTTCTGGTGTTATGTTGTATTAGAATTTCAAGTATGGATATAGGGCCCTATTCCTGGCCTGGTGGAACTTAGTTTCAGGAGCATTCTTTTAAATAATTATTCAATCTTTTATCATGCTTCTGTTTCTAGGGAGAAAGCTCTTTGATAACTTAGAAAAAGGTAAAAGATAATGGTGGGAACAATTCTTTTTCTCCAGTGGGAGGTTGGTAGTTAAAGTTAAGGATTAATTAGCAAAGTAAATTAGATTTACTCAAGGCATTAAAATGTTGGCATCTCCTCCTGGCTAAGATGTACCTGTCTCTTCTCCCTCAAGCAAAGTGATGGGGTTCTGAAAATGAGAAAAATGTCAGAACCAGAGGTGAACGAGGATGGGAAAATGATAAAAATTAGAAAGAAAGACAATTATATAAAATAAAATTTAAAATTGGGGTTTGGATTTGTAAAAATGTTGGCCTCCTAGTGTGCAATGACAATATATTTTCTGTATTGTTTCAAGTTTTTATTATGAGCATATATTGGTTACAAAACTATGAAAAGAGAAGAAAACAAAAATCACATCAGCTGTCCATAATAGTTCTCAGGTCTAGTAGATTTTGGAGTAATGCCTTAGACTCCTTTTTAATAAACTTAAAAAAAATCTAATGAGATTGTTCTGCAATACTGATTATTAACCATAGTTAAATAGGAACATTCATAGGTCAAAGATGGAAAATAATTTTAAACAAGACTTGTGGTAGTATAATATTTTCAGAGAATGTTTTATAGGACTCTATAAATGGAAAAAGAAACTGTAATTACTTGGATCCTTCACAACAAGTATTAAAGATACAGGAAATCATTACTCAAGATTCTTGGCAAAGGAAATGGCTTTTATGTTGGTCCGATACTCTTTTGTCTTGTTCTTTTCACAAAAGTAGGGAAACTTTCTGTTTAGCAATTTTGTTGGCAATGCCTCATCCATAAGTAATTTTCCATTGTTAACAAATGTTGGAACAGAACAACACCAATTAAGGTTTTAAGTGGTTATCAAACATGGCAAGAGATTCTGTGTGAACTGGGAGGTGAAGAACTTAGCTTGGGGGAAAGCATTCCCAGTGCTGAGGATACATTTTTAACAAAGGGGAAATGTCCCACCAAATTGCTTCTCTGAGTTTTAGCACCCACCTCACGTACGGAGAAAAAGTGATGGGTAGAGATTGAGATTTGGAACTCTGGGCCCATGGACCTGGGATGTCACCCAGGAAAAATATCACACAGAGGTAAGCGGGTTCATATTAGCCCTACTAACTTTAGAAAAAGGTTTCCTCTCAATACAATTTTCCATTTAGAGTATATGCTTTTAAGAAACATTTATTGTATTGGCAACCTTCCTTTCTTCAAATAAAGCCTCTCCCATTCTGAACTCTCTGAATTACCATTATTTTCCACCTCAGATTCATCTTGGGGCAGGAACATGATATTGTAACAAGAATTTAGCCTTTGAAGGGCTGCAGGTCCAAGGCAATTCCAGCTTCTTCATTTATTACCTGTGTGATCTTGGGTAACTCTCTAACCTCCCTCACACTCAACTATCTTTCTTGTCCTTGTGAAGCAAGTAAAATATTAACACTAAAGAGTAGTGCATAACTAAGCATTCCTCCACCCTATTCTTCTCTGTTGTTCTGGTAGAGCACAGCAAGTCCTTGCTAGGATAGAAGTACAGGACAGCCCAGAGCCCAAGAATTTATCTCTGCTCCCTCAGCCACATGGACCCCATCTGAACTCATCCAATAACCCAGTAGTGTTTCCATTTCCTTCGGTAGGAAGCAATGAGACATATTTAGAAAAGACAGCCTCTCAACCAACCCCACCACCCCACTAATGTCTACACCTGTTCTTTTGTCAAGCTTCAGAGAAGAACTGGAATACTAATAATTGTGAGCAAAATGAGGGCTGGGACAGGGTAGAAGACAAGAGGATGTGCCTATGGCATGGCTGGTGGGCTGTTGTGGGAGGAATTCTGAATTCCTAAATGTAGCCAACCCTGCCAGCTGAGCGGCTCCTTTTCTTTACAACAAATATGATACTAAGCAAGGTCCTCCCTCTCTAACAGCCTATCATTAGCTTTGCTATTTTGGCTATTATAAAAAAGTGCCAATTTCCTTGAATCTTTTGGATTCTTTCAATTACTATATGCAGAGGTCCTCCCCTCTTTTCTTCCTGGTCTCATCCCTCCACCCATTTCACTCCTCCCTCTTTCTATCTCGAGTGTCACTGTTTCTTTTCTTTTCTCCTTCCAAATTGTTTTCTGTGTGAAAGAATGGCAGGGTTTGGATTCTCTCTGACAGAGGGGAAAGAAATATTTGTATATTATTCAATGTTCTCCAAGTTATTCACCAGAAGTTTCATTTTTCACTAACGTCTTTCCTTATCTTAAAGCCACTGACAGGAATATATATCATGAAGTTAAAAAGATTGAATTATATTTTGTTGGCTAACTGCTAAAATTCATGGAGGCTCAAAGCCCCAGCTCGTTTCTGGGTGTACCAATCCATGGTGGTTTGCATTTGCTTCTTTTTATTTTTCCTTTATTGGTGAGCAGTGAACACACACTAATAGGTTTCTCTCTTCATTGTGATATAGGAATGATTGCAAATATACTCTGTATTGCTTGATAAAAGACTTTTGCCAGAAGAAGAGTGGTTTTCCAGGGGCTTCACAATGTGCCTGAGCTGGACTTAACAGGACATCTTTGAGCACTGATTCCACCTGGAAAGCCCAGAATAGATGTTCATCTCTGCAGTCACTGGCCTCAGGAGACTCTGGAAGCTCCCAGAATCTAATGCAGGTTAGAATGCTGGCTGGTGGCTTTGTTTCCTGATAACTAAGGTACTTGGGCTGGGAGTAGTCTGGTACTTAATCCTTTCCTACAATGGATATTATCAGTGCATGGTTCCCGGGAATTAATAGGCTATATTAGTTTCCAACAGATGGTATAACAAATTACCTAACCTAGGTAGCTTAAAACAATAGAAATCTATTATCCAACAATATTAGGGGACCAGAGTCCATAAAAAAAGAGGTCAATAGGGTTGGTTCCTTCTAGAAAGTCTGAGGAAAAATCCATTCCATGTTTATTTCCTGGAATCTGGTTGCTGCTGGTAATTGCTGGCATTCATTGGCTTGTGGATCCATCCTCCAGGTTCTGCCTACATTGCCACCTCATCTTCTTGGTGGGTGGGTTTTTTGCTTTCTTATAAGAACATGTGTCATCAATTTAGTTTCTACTCAGTTAATGCAGTATGATTTTATCTCAAGATCCTTAAGTGTATCTGCAAAGATTCTTTTTCCAAATAAGAAACTAGTCATATTCTAACCACTTTTAGGTGGGGGTCTTTTGGCGAGTCACTGTTTCATCTACAACACAGGCTTATTCCTGAAAAAAAATAACATAAAGATGAAGGAAAAGGTTAAATATTGAGATAAACTGTGTCTCGATGGGAGTCCATAACTCACACTTGCCCCTTACCTTAACTATCAGCATCTAGTACCATGTACCTGAACTATTTTTTTCCTTTACTTCTCTCTCCAAAACATGCCATGCCTTTGTCCCAAGTTTCCTGGCAATCTAGATTGAATTTGGGCTATCGTTATAGGATTGCTTTTCTGTTTTTCTTTTGGGTGTTGTTGTTGTTGTTGTTGTTGTTGTTGTTGTTGTTATTATTATTATTATTATTATTATTATTATTATTTGCCTTAACTTGTTTTTTTTTGTTTGTGGTACTGGGGATGGGACCCAGGGGCATCAGACCTATTTTTTATTCTTTATTTTGAAACAGGGTCTCACATAGTTGCAGAGGGCCTCACTAAGTAACTGAGGTTGGCTGCAAACTTGAGATCCTCATGTCACAGCCACCGAGTACTGGGATTACAAGTATGCTCTACCATGCCCAGCTAAGTACCTTAACTTGTATATGTCCTTGTATATCTCACACAGACCTAGTGGCCTATTATTAAAAAGCCATCCAAGCCAGGAGTGGATGATATGCCTGTCATCTCAGTACTTAGGAGGCTGAGACAATAGGATCACAGGTTCACAGCCATATTCAGTAACTTAGTGAGGCCCTCTGTGACTTAGTGAGACCTATGTATCTCAGAGGTAGAATTCCCCTGGATTCAATTGCAAGTGCCACAAAATAACAAATAGAATAAATAAATAAAATTTGAAAAATGAGCTCTTCCGGGAAGATGGCGACGGAGGAAAGCGGCACTTACAAGTCCCGCTAACAATCCAACTCTACTACCACAAAACCAGCGCCTTTCAGAGCCAGAAAACACCACCAGCAAAGAAATAAAAACGGTAACTACAAGGGACAGAGAAAAAGGGCTGGAAAAACAAGACACCAGAAAAAAACCAGCCCGAAGTGCCGCGCCCGCGCGGCGCTGAGCGGCCAGAGCCGCAGCGCGGATTGGGGGGAGCCGCAGAGTGGAGCGGCCTGCCGCGTCGCGGAACCGCCAGAGCGGCTGGAGTGGCCAGACCCGCGGTGCAGAGCAGCCGAAGCCGCGGTTCAGAGCAGCCGAGTAGAGCGGCCAGAACAGCCAAGCGGAGTGGCCAGAACAGCCGGAGCAGCCAGAGCCGCAGCGCGGATTGCCTGGAGCGGCCGCGCGGAGTGGCCAGAGCCGCGGAGTGGAGCGGCTGGAGCAGCCGGAGCGGAGCGGCCAGAACAGCTGAGCGGAGCGGCCAGAGCAGCCGAGCAGAGCGGCCAGAACAGCCGGAGCGGAGCGGCCAGAACAGTCGGAGCAGCCAGAGCCGCGTTGCGGAACGGCCGGAGCGGCCGGAGTGGCCAGACCCGCGGTGCAGAGCAGCCAGAGCCGGGCGCAGAGCGGCCGGAGCGGAGCGGCCTACATCTCCCCTAGCAGCACCAGGCTCCAGAGAGGAGGGAGACTCAAAACAGAGCTCAAATCCAGAGAGGAGGTACTTTGGCCTCGCGGCCTAGGACGCAGAAGCAGCGTCTTACTGCTGGCGGCAGTGGTGAGTTCACCGGACGGCCCTAGACCAATCCATTCAACCAGCCACCAGGAGCCTGAGAGGAGCGGTTGACAGCGAGCTGAGGTGAGCAGGTGCTGAACAGCCGGCGGCAGTCAGCAGTTTTGTTGGTGCAGGGAACATCTAAAGCTCCCAAGGGCCGAGCACAGCACAACTGGCAGGGACTCAGAGCGGAGTTCAAAACCAGAGAAGAAATACGCCGCATCACGGCCAAGGGCGTGGCAGTGGTGCCATATTGCCAGTGGCGGCAGCAGCGAATCCACCAAGTTCACTACAGCTCCATCAGCGCACTCAATAACCGTGAGTCAAATTGTGACCCCTAGGGAAGAAATCCCAGTACTGCGCTCCCAGGGACTTGCGCAGATAGTCTCCCTGGGTCGGAGATTTTAGCAGTGCAGCCCAGGGGGGGAGTGGCAGTGGCAGAGATATCATACCATAGTCACAACTCCCCACTGGAGAACGCCCAACTTGGCACTCCCCACGGTCTAAGCAGCCTTGATTGACTCCCTGGGTCTGAGACTTTGTGATACAAACCAGTTAAGGAGTAGTGGTGACTGAGATACCACAGACACGAGATCCAGAGCATCTTAAGTGAACTCGTAGTGACTCGGGGAAGAACCCAGAGAAGGCACAAACTTCCAAAATCATGGGAAAGAGAAATAACAATGGAGCAGTGAATGCCAACAACCCCACAACATCAGAATCTGATAACACAGAAATCCAAAGATCTCTAGAAGATCAAATTAGGAAAATAACTTTAGAAATAATAGAGGACTTTCGAAAAGAATTTAGAGAGAGTCAAAAAGAGATAAAGGATGCAATTAATGAAGTAAAGGCCTCAATCCAAAGTATAAACAACAGATTAGACCACATGGAGAATAGAATCTCGCTCCTTGAAGATGATCATTCTAAAAATGAACGCATAGTTTCTAATTTAGAAAAAAAAACCCGACAGCAGGAATCTGACATTGAAGAAATATGGGCCCATTTCAAGAGAGCTAACCTAAGAATAATTGGAATAGAGGAGGGAAAAGAAGGTGAAACCAAAGGGATCAACAATCTCTTCAAGGAAGTAATAGCAGAAAATTTTCCAAACATAGAGCAAGAGGTCGATACACAGATCCAGGAAACTTATAGAACTCCCTTTAGACAGGATCAGAGAAGAGGATCCCCACGCCACATAATTGTCAAAATGACTAATGTGGAAGCCAAGGAGAGAATCTTAAAGGCAACAAAAACAAAAGGCCACGTGACATACAGAGGCAAACCAATTAGAATCACTCCAGACTTCCCAAACCAAGTTATGAAAGCCAGAAGGGCTTGGAGTAACATATTCCAAACTCTGAAAGAAAACAACTTCCAGCCAAAAATTTCCTACCCAGCAAAACTATCCATCAAATTAGATGGGGAAATAAGAAGCTTCCATGACAAACAGCAACTGAAGGAATTTATGTCTTCAAAACCAGCGCTAGAGAAAATACTCAAGGAGATTAACTGCAAAGAGGAAATGGGTAATACACGCCAGAACCAAAGAAACAAGAATTCCCATCCAGCAGACAACTAAGCAAAGAAGAATAAACAGTATCTTAAACAGAAATAAGATCTTAACATGTTGGGAATTAAAAATTATCTCTCTATAATCACACTTAATGTAAACGGCCTCAACTCCCCAATAAAAAGACATAAAGTGGCAAAATGGATTAAAAGCCAGAATCCATCCATCTGCTGCTTACAAGAAACACACCTTACAAGTAAAGATAGGAACAAACTCAAGGTAAAGGGCTGGAGCAAGGTAATCCATGCTAATGGTACTCGAAGACAAGCAGGAGTGGCAACTATGATATCAGACAAGTTAGACTTCAAACCCAAACTTATTAGAAGAGACAAAGAAGGTCACATCTTACTGGTAAAAGGAATAGTCCAGCAAGAGGAAATAACAATAATCAACATCTATGCCCCAAACATAGGGGCAGCTACTTTCATAAATCAAACTCTTTGTGATATGAAGTCACACATAAATCCCAACACAATAATACTGGGAGACTTCAACACACCTCTCACAATACTAGACCGATCTTCCAGACAAAGGGTCAGTAAAGATGTCTCAGAACTAAAGAACACCATTAACCAAATGGACCTGTTGGACTCATATAGAATATTTCACCCAACTACAGCAGAGTTTACATTTTTCTCAGCTGCTCATGGAACCTTCTCCAAAATAGATCACATCCTGGGACACAAAATGAGCACTAGCAAATTTAAAAAATGTTACATACTTCCCTGTGTCATTTCAGACCATAATGGAATGAAACTAGAAATCAACTATAAGAAGACTCAGAGAAACAACATAAACATGTGGAGACTGAACACCACACTTCTGAATGAAGAATGGGTCATAGAAGATGTAAGAGGTGAAATCAAGAAATTTCTAGAAACAAATGAAAATAAAGAAACAACATATCAAAACCTCTGGGACACTTTGAAGGCAGTATTAAGAGGAAAATTTATAGCACTGAGTGCTCACATAAGAAAAACAGAAAATCTTCAAATAAATAGCCTTATGACACACCTCAAAGCCCTTGAAAAGCAGGAACAATTGAACCCCAAAGCCAGCAGAAGACGGGAAATTATTAAAATTAGAGCAGAAATTAACGAAATAGAGAATAAAAAAACAATACAGAAAATCAACAAAACTAAAAGCTGGTTTCTTGAAAAAATTAACAAGATTGATAAACCATTAGCCAACCTAACTAAAAAAAAGAGAGAATCAACCCAAATTATGAAGATAAGGGATGAAAAAGGAGACATTACTACTGACAGCGTAGAAATCCAGAGGATTATCAGAAACTACTTTGAAAAACTATACTCCAACAAAATGGAAAACCTGGAGGAAATCGACAACTTCCTAGATAAATACAACCTTCCTAAACTGAGTCAAGAAGATATAGAACACTTAAACCAACCAATAACAATTAAAGAGATTGAAACAGCAATAAAGAGCTTACCATCAAAGAAAAGCCCAGGACCAGATGGTTTCCCAAGTGAATTCTATAAAACCTTTATAGGAGAACTAATCCCAATACTACTCAAACTATTTCGGGAAATAGAAAAAACCGGGACTCTCCCAAATACATTCTATGAAGCCAACATCACACTAATACCCAAACCGAATAAAGACAGTTCAAGGAAGGAAAACTACAGGCCTATATCTCTGATGAACTTGGATGCAAAACTATTAAACAAAATACTAGCAACACGCATTCAAAACCACATCAAGAAAATCATTCACCATGACCAGGTAGGGTTCATCCCAGGGATGCAAGGCTGGTTCAATATACGAAAATCAATCCATGTAATTCATCATATAAACAGAATCAAAGACAAAAACCACATGATCATCTCAATAGATGCTGAAAAAGCATTTGATAAAATTCAACATCCATTTATGATAAAAACACTGCAGAGAATTGGAATAGAAGGAACATATCTCAACATTATTAAGGCAATCTACAATAAGCCCACTGCCAACATCATATTAAATGGGGAAAAACTTCAAGAATTCCCCCTAAAAACTGGAACGAGACAAGGATGTCCACTATCACCACTTCTCTTCAATATAGTACTAGAGACTCTAGCCAGAGCAATAAGGCAAGAAAAGGAAATCAAAGGAGTACAAATAGGAAAAGAAGAACTCAAGCTTTCACTATTTGCAGATGACATGATACTATACTTAGAAAACCCAACAAACTCAACCAAAAGGCTTATAGAACTGATCAACAAATTCAGCAAGGTATCTGGATACAAAATCAATCTTAAAAAATCAGAAGCTTTCCTGTACACCAACCATAAATCCACTGAAAAAGAAATTCAGAAAACACTTCCACTCAGGATCTCCCACAAAAAAATAAAATACCTAGGAATAAACTTGACCAAGGAGGTAAAAGATCTCTACAAAGAAAATTATAAAACACTGAAAAAAGAAATCGAAGAAGATCTTAGAAGATGGAAAGACCTTCCATGTTCATGGATTGGCAGAATAAATATTATTAAAATGGCCATACTCCCAAAACTGATCTACAGATTTAATGCAATGCCCATTAAACTACCAAGATCATTCCTCACAGACATAGAAAAATCAGTCCTTAAATTTATCTGGAATAACAAAAAGCCCAGAATAGCCAAGGTAGTTCTCAGCAACAAAAACCACGCAGGAGGAATCACAATACCTGACTTTAAACTATACTACAAAGCCATTGTAATAAAAACAGCATGGTACTGGCAAAAGAACAGATATATAGACCAATGGAGCAGAATAGAAGACCCAGAAACAAGTCCACACACTTTCAGCCAATTGATTTTTGACAAAGGGGCCAAAAACATACACTGGAAAAAAGATAGCCTCTTTAACAAATGGTGTTGGCAAAACTGGTTAACCATATGCAGAAAATTGGATGTTAATCCCACTTTTTCACCCTGTACAAAAGTCAACTCACGATGGATCAAAGACTTGGAAATTAAACCAGAGACTTTGAAGCTCCTTGAAGAGGGCATAGGTCCAACACTACAACACATAGGCACAGACAAACATTTCCTCAACAAGACCCCAAAGGCACAACAAATTAAAAGGAGAATCAATACATGGGATTGCATGAAACTGAAGAGCTTCTGTTCAGCAAAGGAAACTATCAAGAATCTCAATCGAGAGCCAACAGAATGGGAGAAGATTTTTGCCACCTACACCACTGATAGAGGACTAATATCTAGAATATACAGAGAACTCAAGAAACTCAACACTAAGAAAACAAAACATCCAATAACAAAATGGGCAAATGAACTAAATAGACACTTCACAAAAGAAGAAATTCAGATGGCCAATAAATGCATGAAAAAATGCTCAACATCACTGGCAATCAGAGAGATGCAAATCAAAACTACCCTGAGATTTCACCTAACTCCAACTAGAATGGCCATCATTCAAAACACAAACAACAACAGATGCTGGCGAGGATGTGGAGAAGTGGGAACTCTAAGACATTGTTGGTGGGATTGCAAATTAGTGCAACCACTTTGGAAAACAGTATGGAGAATCCTCAGAAGAATGGGAACAAATCTACCATTTGATCCAGCAATACCACTGTTGGGTATCTACCCAAAAGAAAAGAAACCAAACTATCAAACTAATGCATGTGTATCTATGTTCATAGCTGCACAATTCACCATAGCCAAACTATGGAACCAGCCAAGATGTCCATCAACAGATGAATGGATTACAAAACTGTGGGATATGTACACAATGGAATTTTACTCAGCCATCAAAAAAAACTCAATTACATCATTTTCAGGGAAATGGATGGAGCTGGAGGACATTATGCTAAGTGAGATTAGTCAGGCACAAAAAATAAGAAATCAGATGCTTTCCCTAATATGTGAGAGTTAGGGAGAAATGGGTCATAGGAGGAACTCTTGGAAGAGCATCAGTAACTTTTAACTCTGTTTACATTGTCTTTGGATATACAATATTTTTTTATTTTTTAAGGGAGTTTATTTACCCTTTTGTTGCCTGTGCCATTGAAATCATATCCAAGAAATCACTTCCAATTTCAATGTTGTGAGGTTTTATGACCCAGATTTTCTTCTAAAAGCTGATAGTATTAAGATTTATATTTAGGTCCTTTATCTATTTTGAGTTAATATTTGTATATGTGTTAGGTAAGGGTCCAATTTTATTATTTTTCATTTATTATTATTTTTCAACAATATTTAGTTAAAAGACTAGTATTTCCTCCACCAAAAGTTCATGGAAACCTTGTCAAAAATAACTTGACAATGTATGGAAGAATTTATCTCTAGGCTTTTATTTAGCTCCAATGGTTTATATATCTGCCTTTAGAACAGTACTACACTGTTTCAATTATTGTAGCTTTATATGGTTTGAAATCAGAAAATATACATCTTCTAGCTTTGTTCTTCTTTGAGACTTTTTTGGGTATCTAGAGCCCATATTCCATATCAGGATAGATTTTTTTTCTGAAAAATAAATAAATAAATGTATGATAGTTTCACCTAAAAAAAAAAAAAGAAAAAAAATATTCTCTGGTAAGAAAGAAAGCAAAAAGAAATATTGAAATGTTATCTTTAAGTCATCAAAAGTTTGGTACCAGACAAATGAAACTGTTATGTGAGATTATCAATGTTAATATTGTATAAATTGCTATAATACTAGATGTCAACCACTAAGCCAAGCGTGGGAAGGAGGGATGGGGAGGGAATGGGGTGGGGATCGGGTAGGGGCTAACTGGGCGATGTGTGCATGTATGTCTACAAAAGTATCTTATTTATACCACTATGATGTATGAATACATTGCACCAATAAAAAATAAATTTAAAAAATAAAATAAAATAAAATAAAATAAAATAAAAAAATAAATAAAATCTAAAAAAAAAAAAAAAAAAAGAAAAATGATAAGCCTCCCACCAATACTTTCACCCTCTCCTTCTAACTGAATATGAAAGACCGTGATGTGATTTCTCATATTTTAGGACACAGATTAGGATTCCTTTGCTGGTTATGGTGGTCATTGTACTACAATGGTGTGGCCACCTCTCAGGCAAAAAAATGGTTTTCTTTCAGATATGCTTTTGCATTTCTCTGTGCTTTTATGAAACAGACTGAATCGTCATGTCCTGTGATTTTCTTTAGGACTTACATACAGGTCAGGGAAGGCTGGTGAAGAGGCCTTGCAATTACTTAGGTAGTGTCACATGTATCATTCAGGGTTCTCCAAACATCCTTTATTAGAGTCTGAGGTCCAAGTCTGTGGAATAGGAAAGTAGTCATTTGTTTTTCTGTCTTTCTCTTTGGAACCCATGGGAAATTTATGTAAGTGGATGCTTGAGATAGAGTGGAAAAATTTTAATACCTTAGTCTCTTTTAAACTACCTTATTTCTGTAAAACCCTTCTATTGCTTCTTAGAAAATGTATCTTGATATTATAGGGCTTTATCATCTAATGGGGTCATGAGGACTTAACACAACCAGAAACTAAGGTTTGATTTAGACACTAGAGATGATTGTGGGTGGATAGATGGAGATGAGTAAGAAGAGAGACAGGCTGAAGCAGTTGAGAGCCCTCTTCTCTAAACATTTATACAGCTTAACTTTGTTTATACAATTTAGCCACTCAACTGGGCATGGTGGTGTGTGGATGTCTGTAATCTCAGCAATTGGAAGTCTAAGACAGGAGGATCACGGGTTTGAAGCTAGCTTCAGAAACTTAGCAAGACCTTGTTTCAAAGTAAAATACAGAAAGGACTGGGAGAGTAGTTTAGAGGTAAAATGCCTCTGGCTTCAATCACCAGTACCAAACTAACTAACTAACTAACTAAATAAATAAATGAAGAAACTCCTCTTCAAAATGGTTTCAATGGTATGCTCCAGATGTACTCTGTGTCCTTTTAGTTTTTGGACCACACCAGGTGAGAACCTCTCCTTCCCATCCATCTACATTCAACCCACCACACAGTAGATTCAGCACAGATGTGGTTTTCTCATAAAGCCTTTCTTATGAGTCCAGATTGCTTTGAACACTTCCCCGTGTCCTATAACATTTGTCAGCTCTACTACCTATGAGTTTCCTATCATGATTTCTCTTTTACTTTTCTCATCTTTTACACACAGAACTAGATAGAGATGAGAGAGAGAGAGAGAGAGAGAGAGAGAGAGAGAGAGAGAGAGAGAGAGAGAGAGAGAGAGAGAGCGCTTGAAGCCAAGTTGTCCTGAGTTCTAGTTCCAACTCTTCTCACATAATCTGGTTTACTTAGGCTAGTAATTAAATCTCTAGGCACATTTCCTCCTCTATAAATTAAGAGTCAGTACAGAGGGAGATAACATCTGCCTTGCTATCTTGCAGTGATTTTAATCTACTGGCCCAGAGCTGTCACATAAAGGGGCTGAGATTGAAGGTAATTCCCTGCCTTTTCTCTCCACCTATGTTTGCATGCCTTTGGCTGCTGCAGTGCACCAATACCAGCATCTATGAGTGTTGGCTTCCAGTATCTCACAGGTCACACCCCAGAAGATACTCCATCTCTCCCCAGAGTAACACCTGAAACTCAGGATAGGGCAATTCTGTGGTGTAACATAGGTTTTAGATCATCCCCTCAAGTCAAATTAAGACTGAACTTAACCTAATACTAGTTCCTATCTCAACTCTCACTCCTCTTTCATCTGCTTTCCCTATTTTCCTTATATCAAGCCATTAATGAATGTCACACCTGCCCCAGATCCCTTACCAGGCCCTGCTTCTAGGAAATCTCAGCAAAGACACCATCTGATGGTGGTCAGATCACAAAACAAAGGCCACATCTTCATCCATGTGTTTCAAATTGCCCCTACAGATAGAAGGTAGGTAGGAAAGCTACCTCCTCCTTGGTATAATCTATCAAGAAGCAAGGAAATCAGTTCCCCATTCCATTTACAAGTGTGAACAATTGGGTCCCTAGTCCCTGTTCATCAGTGGCCCAAAGCAAAGGACTTAGGACATGTAAGAAAGAAGTGGGGGTCCTTTGGTTCCATGAGATCACAACACAGGGAATGCCCTCCAAGACTAGAACACCAGGATGTTTCACTGCAATGGGCAGCTCTCTCTACTCCAGGAATATTCTTCAGTGGATGTTTTGCTCCCAAACTCAATAATGATTAGCATCCACACATGCTGTGCTTCCTTGAAAATGATTGTTTCATGGAAACATCTGGTGTGTGAATGGCAGGGCTATATATTTTTCTCCTTCCTCCCTCCAGTCAACACTAAGAGAGTGCTTTAAAATGCTGTCCTGATTTCTTCCCCAAGCTGAGGACCTGCTTCATTATTTAACTCTGTATTTACATTACAGTGCAAATTGATGGGGCTATGGCTGGTGGGAGGGATTATCAGCCACAACTGGCAAGGATTTTTTTGAAGTTTCCAACATCTCCATTTGCCTAAAAAAACACTGACACATTACCTTATTCAATGAATATCAATTAATTATGATCAGTTCACCATTTCCAACTATTGCTGTAAGTCCTGTAAATATCCTTTGTTGTGTGTGCGGGTACTGGGGATTGGACTCAGTAGTACACTACCACTCATCTATATGCTAGCCCTTTGTATTTTTGGAAATGGGTCTACCTAAGTTCCTGCATTCTGCACTGATTGTGCAATTTTCCTGTCTCAGATTCTCATGCACTGGAATTACAAGTGTGTAACACTGTGCCCTGCAGTCAGTCCTGTATATGTTTTATCCTTCCTTCCCTCCCTCCTTTCCTTCCTCTCTTTCTTCTTTTCTCCTTCCTTCTTCCCTTGTCTTTGTTGCTTTTTTATTTTCTTTCTTTATTTTGTCCATTTTAATAGGTGTGAATATATTCTCATATACATACACCACATTTATGTGTGTGTGTAAAAGTAATTATTTGGTACTTTAATGTTAAATAGATGAGTACATTACATAGCCATTTATGCACTATATTTTATTTTATTGTTTCACTGTTCTTTTCAAAGACTAGCTAATCTGAGGGTAATCAGTGAAAGTGAACCTTAGTGTTTAGATTATCTTACCGTTGCCAATGATTCTGGTTAATTTGGATAAGAAAGAAGTCTTATGATGTGTTCTGCACAGTGTAATCTTGAAGACCATGGAAATAGAACTTGGTATTATATAGCACCTTTGGATGGTTACCTTGGAAATGACTTATTCTTAATTTCCTTTCATCTCAAAATGCAAATAATGATAGTAGATCCCTCATAATACTAACTGTAGATTGTGAGAAGTAATTCTTGCACCCCACTTATGCCCCATTTATCAAATGCTTATCTGGATGCCTTTGGTCTGCACATTATTATTCTGTTACTATTATTCTTTTTGCTTGGTTTTGGGATCTCAATAAAGAAAAATAAATTCACACTTTTAATGAATTAGCAAAGGCAACAAAGGACATTTCTCTTGATCAAATCAAGAAATACTGTGGAATAAAGTCTTGTAGAAGAATAAAACCAACTAGCCTGTCAAATGGGCTAAAAGACCTACACTGTCTGAAGTGATGGACTAAAGATAAAAACACAGATGAGCTGCATTCACTCTGTGACATGCTCTTTGAGTCTGAGTTGCCCCTGGCTTGCTGCTAGAAAATCAATTTGCCCTTCCATGTTTGCCAAAATGCTCCACCCCCAAATCGTGACTTTAGCTGCTGTTTCTAACTTTCCTTTTTCACCCCTTTCCAATGAACCCTTACTTATTATAGAAGGCTTTTCTTTTCTATCTTAGACTCTGAGAACTATTTGAGAACAAGGAAGATTCTCTACCCATTTGGCATAGAGTAGATATTTATTAAATGTTTGTAGAAGGAATTAAGTTATAATCATAAGAAGATAGTATTTGAGATAAAATATATTTCTTATGTTAATTAGGGATCTTTTGTGTAATGAACTGAGACTTTGGGACCTTGAACTTTCTAGTTCCAAAGTTCCAGTTCTTGTGAGTTTCAATTGTACTGTGAAACTCAGTCTCCATCTCTCAGGAATGCTGTGGCCATATATCCACTCTGATTTGTCTGTTTGCCTGTCCATTCTCCTCTCTGTTTTTACTTATTTTCCTGACAATATTTCTAAAATTGGAAGGATAAAGCTAAGTATCCTAGAGGGATACTTAAGGGTTAGGGAATCTGATGATTGTAGTTTGACTTGTTGAGCCAACAAGTCACTATATCTGACCTTGCTTTGGAATGTCCATTGAATGAATACTTGTCCATTTCCAACCTAATTAGCTGAGACTCAGGAGTGGAATTCTATGTTAGAGAGCTTGACTATGCCTTCTTAGTATGCATGCAGATGAGGCAGCTTCTCTGTGATGGAATAGAACCATCACTGCCAAACCAGGAATGTAAGTTGTATATACTTTTTTTCTCCTCCTCTCCCAGAAACCTGCTGTATCTGTTGAGTTAAAAATGAGCAGAGAAAATATTCCCTCTTGGAACATATGTTCATGCGGTAAGAGCAAGGCACTCCCTGAGCATGAAATTTAGATTATTCTCTAAGAAGAAAGCTAGGAAAAATTCAACATGTGGAAAATGAAATTAGCCATCTGCAGAAAAACCTATCCTAAATGATAAGCAGTTGAAATTCCAGGTTCAATGATCTCGTTGCCATCAATCTCAGGAGAGCATAGTTGCTCAGCAGAGCTAAAGCTGTTGACTTCTTCATCTTCCACATGAAAAAGCAAAGTGTTAACAGCAGTATGTATCCTGAATAAAGAAAAGAAAATAGGAATTCAAGGGGGTGAGTCTTGGCAAAAAGAATGTCCAACTTTCCTCTTTTTAGAAGGAAAAGATCCCAGTCATTGGACATGAGCCCTTCGGTCTCCTCTCCTCATTATCACCCCTTGTTTTCCATCCATTCTTCACCTTTATGCCACTCACTCCATGCCTCATCACCCTTGGGAAATAATTTGTCCAAATTTATCAGTGCATCACCTCAGACACTTCTCATCTTCAGACAGTAGTTGGTAAAGATTAATATCACAAAATGGAACACTTTCTTCTGGAAACTTCCTAGTACTTTCTTCTTGTAAACACTTTCTTTATCCTTCAAACCAGATTCATTCAAATATATTTTAGGGTTTCTTCTTCTTTTGTTTTTGCTTAATCTTTGTTACTCCACATACCATTGAGGCCTCTTTTAAAGCTCTTTTCTCAATTCTTTGTTTTTATCTCTCTTTGCAAGACTACCATATTCTTCCCAAGGCATTGGCTACCATCTGCATTCTAATACCCTCAAAGAAAAACATAGGCCTTAGCATTCAAAGTGGTTAGAATCTCTCTTCTGATCTGAACATCTAGTCCCCTTCTCCCTTACCCTGTGATGTGCAGATAAATCTATGACAACCACTTCTCATGGGAAGAAGAAACATGACTCCAGTGCTGCATATATATTGACCTTGCATGGTTTTCAACTTTCAACCTGAAATCAACAAACTTAAAAAATTCCTGAAAATTTAACGATTGGCTTTTGAGAGCTGGCATGAGAAGTTCTGGCATATCTCTGCTTCTTTTGGAAAGATTTTCTGCATTAACCCATAGGTAGCTCTAAATTAGTATGGTCAATACTGACCTACTTGTCGCTTATGTGCTTATTTCCCTCCCAGTTAGCAATCTGGATCATCACACTGACAATATAATCACCATGCTAGCAGGAACTTTGCTGGTATTATCCATGATTTTATCTCTGGCACTTAAAACCATGCTGGTACATATCAAATACTCAGTATTATGAAATGAATGGAACAGAATATCCAATATTCAACTCTCTTTTGTGAGTCCACTTTGTCTTTTAGATAAATAATGAGAATTCTTCCTTATAGATCAATTTTAGCAAATTTAGTTCTGATGTTAAATAAAACTGATTTCTGAACTTAAAGGTTTGAACCCAAAACTTAGCTGTGGGAATCTCCCAAAATCCTGTGTGTTTACATGTCACCTACTATTGTAATTCGCTATGAAATGCATATGAATATATTTGCTGAAGCTCTAAAATATAGAAAAACATCATCCTATTAAATCATAGAAACAGGCTGGGTTATCTACAGAGGTGCTAATAGAATGGAAAGTGCATGAGATATTTTGATATATTTCTAAGTCTTTGTTTAAATTCCAGCTTGGGTAGTTATGAAGCTGGTGACCTTGGGTGAATTGATTAGCCTCTGTTTGGGTAACTATATAATGCTTATTAGAAGAGATAACTTGTGTTGTATGAAAGGGAATGATGTAGGTAAAAGAGTTAATCCTTAATAGGGGCCCCTAAAAAGATAGTTTATGTGATTAATGACATAAGAAAAAATAATTGCCCTGGTCTCTAGCAGGTCTAGATTTAATCTTGATTCCTACTACTACTGTCCAAGTGACCTGAACATAGTAGTTATAAATTGACCATTTATTGAATAAACGAATAACTGAATAAACAATGAAGTACTGAGAGGTTAAATGATTTTATGTAAGGTGCAATAGGAATGCTTTTTCTGGAGGATAGGGATTGTCAGGAAGATGTCTTAAAGCTAACAGAAATGATGTCATATGACAATCTTTATTGTAGGTACCTGCCGATCTGGCTGCAAGCAACAGAGGAGATGAAATCCTCTTTTGTCCCATAGATTGGCATAGATTCTGTTAGTAGAGGTAGGGTCTTCACCTCGGCAGCTGGCTGTTCTTTGTGCCAGGTTGAGGCATACTGCCAGAGGGATAGAGGCCACTCCCATTGCTGTGTTGACAGTTCCTATTATGGGGAGGCAGAATCTCCTCTTCCTTAGCACTTCCTAGATTTTTCTGCCCAGCTATCAGATATGGCTTTCTGAAAGCCCTGGGTTGGGAAACTAGCCCTACAAGGCAGAAACCTGAGAAATAAAGACCTCTAAGTGAACCCTGGAATTAAAAATTCAGAAGATGCAATCAGGACCATTTTTCCTTCTATCCCTGATGAAATAAAATCAACTTGCTACTCTGGGGCTGGCTACAAAATTCTTCAGGGGTTTACTGTATCTTTAAACCAAGGAGGTTTTAAGATTTGACTGTAGCTAATCTTATTTGGATGCCACTAACTAACTCAAATTGGGTGACTGACAACAACAAAAACCCAGGAACAGTCTCCTAGCATCCTATGAAACAGGGTCCTGAGCTTGGGAATCTGATTGGATTCCAGGGCTCAGTGCTGGGAGACTAATTATTGCTAGATGACTTATGGCCAGGTGGGTTAAGCTAGTCAGTCACAGCAAAACTAGGGCCTGAACTCCTAACCCAAAAAGAGAAGAAAAAGTACCCTTTCCACTCAGCCTCTCTCAGGTACCCCAACTTGGATCATTCAGTGGCAGAATCCTAATTATTTCAGTGTCCTTCTGGCTTTTATGATAATCATGACATCTGAGAATTCAAACTGTTGGACCATAGCTAGGGCTCTCTGGCTGGAAGATGTGCTTTGTAGGGCATATAACTTTTTAAACTTCTTTATGGAGGCATAATCAATGTACAATGAAATGCACAATGATAAAGTATATGATTTCATAAGTTTCACCCTACCTATACACCACATTAACACAATAAATATTTTCATCATTAGCTTCTTCATGCCCATTGTATAATTCATCTTTTCCTCAAATCCCATCCCTAGGGGTTGCACAAGGGGATGCACATAGATCACTACAGATCTATTTGCATTTTATAGAAATTTACATGTATTTAATCTTATAATATGCACTAATTTCTGTATGACTTCTGTTACTTAGCATCGCACTCTTGACATTAAATTTTTTTTGTTGTATGTTTTAGTAGGCCATTCCTTTTAATTTCTTTCCATTCTTTTCTTTCTGTGGAACTGAGGATTAAACCCATGAGTGTTCTACCTCTGAACTACATCCCTAGACATTTTTTACTTTTTGTTTTAAATCAGGGTCTTGCTAAGTTGATAAAAGTCTCACTACATTACTGAGGTTGCCCTTGAATCTTCTATCCTTCTGTTTTAGCCTTGCATGTGCTGGGATTACAAGTATGTACCACCAGTCCAGCAACAACTTTTTATTTATGAGTAGTAATCCATTATACAAATAGACTATACATGCTACATATATGAGATTATAAACCACTATTTATTTATATACAGAAATTATTAGCCTATTTCACTGTCAATGAGCATTTCTTTTGCTGTTGTTTGGATATAAATTTGTGTACTAAACTTTGTGTAGACATTCAATTTTCCTGAATAAATATCTTGGATTGGGATATCAAGGGGAAAGTATGCTTGTATGTTTACTTTTATAGTAAACTTCTACATCATTTCCCAAGTATGATTTCTTGCGCATAATGTACATAGTTCCACTTGCATCATGGTCTCTTTTTTATGTGACTGGGAATTTAACTCAGGAGATTTCAACCTCCAAGCTACACCCCCCATCTCTTTTTATTTTTTATATTTTGAAACAGTGTTTAGGTGCTGAGGATCTTGAACTGGTGACCCTCTTGTCTCAACCTCCCAAATACTGGGTTTATAGACCTATGCCACTATGCCTGGTTGTGATTTCTAAGTTTTTATATGCCTTGTCTTTTAAATAATTATAATAGATAATTTACATATATCACTATATTTTCAATTTTAATTACAAAGAATCATGACTTTAACAATCTGTCTTTTTATGATATAATTGAACATTTCAATATCTTCTTTAGTGAACTATCATTGAAATCTTTTACCAAAGTTTAAAACTCTGTTTTTTGTGCTTATAATGTAATTGCAGAAGTTCTTATCTGATATGAGTTGTAAACAGTTTATTCTGAACCATGGCTTACCTTGTCCTTTTCTCAGTTGTACCAGTGTTTCTAATTGCTATGTAAAAAATTTGCACAAATTGCTTTGTTTAAAAAAGCACTAGTTTTTTTTTTAATCTCTTAATTCTGTAGGTACCACAAAAATGGATGACTTGCTCAGGGTCTCATAAGGCCAAAATCAAGATGCCAGCAGGTCTCTGTTCATAGGCTCTGGGAACAAGCTACTTTCAAACTCATTAAAACTATTGGCCGAATTCTGTTCCTTAGAGTTGTTGGACTAAGGTCTTTTTCTCCTTGATACATAAGTCTTTCCATCATATAGCCAGAAATGATTAAATCTTCCTTGTATTTCACATCTCTTCATCTTTCTCTTTGTTTATTTCTTTACCTTTTAAAGGCTCATATGATTAGGAGGCCACTCAGATAATCCAGGGTAATCTGCCTATATGAAAGTCAACTGATAGCCAGGTATAGTGGTCTATACTTGTAATCCCAATCCTTGGGAGGCTGAGACAAGAGAATCATAGGTTCTTGGCCAGCTTCAGCAACTTAGTGAGCACCCCCTGCAACTTATTGAGACCTTGTTTAAAAATAAACAATGAAATAGGGATAGTGGTATGGCTCAGAGGTAGAGTCCCCTGGGTTCAATTTTCAGGGTTACACACACACAACTGATTAGTAGCCTAAATTATAGTTGCAAAGTCTGTTTTGTCAGGTTAAGGCAGCATATTCTCAATGTTCCTGGTCATTTGGGCATGGAATCTTTTGGAATGGGTGAAGGGGATTATAATTCTATCATAGTCTTTCAAAGAGAAAAGAATGTTAATTTAGATGAGGTCCAATTGACCATTCTTCTTTGTGTGTTGTATATTCTTAGAAATCTTTATCTATGTCAAAATTGTAAAGATTTTCCCCCTTCCTTTGTTCTAGAAGTTTTATAGTTTTACCTTTGGCTTTGAGGCCCATGAATCATTTCAAGTTAAGCTTTTCATATGGCATGAGGTAAGAGTAAATAAATGTTCCTCTCTTCTGTTATCAGTTGACCAAACAACATTGGTTGAAAATACTTCCATTTTCCTCTTGAATAGAATTGTATTGCTTGTTTGCTTATTACTGATTTGTGAGTGTTCCTTATATATACTGTATACCATATATTTATCAGATATTTTGTAAATATGGTTTTGCCAGTCTGCGACTTGTCTTTTCATCTTCCTCACATTTTTAAAAGAGCTTTGATGAAATATAATATATCCATCTTTCTCTTATGTATCATACTTTTTGCATCATATCTAAGAAATTGTGGCCTAACCTAAAGTAACAAAGATTTTCTTCTATATTATTATTATGAGATTTATGGTTTTTGTTTTTATATTTAGGCTTATGGTTCACTTTGAATTAGTTTTTATAGTAATATGCACTTAAGGCTCAATTCTTTTTATCTTTTATTTTTTTATGAATATCAAATTTCTTTAGCATCATTTTTTTAAAAGATTGTCATTTTTTTAAATTAAATTATATTAGCTCCTTTGTCAAGTCAACTCCCCAAATATGTATGAATCTATTTCTGGACTGTATTTTATTCCCTTAATCTATATATTGACAGCTATAGTTTCATATTAATTTTTAATACAGATAGTGTGATAATTCCAACCTTATTCTTATCTACCAAAATTATTTAGGGTATAGTTTGTGTTTACATATAAATTTCAGTATGTTTATATCAACATGATTGGAATGACCTTGAATCTATTTATGGATTACTAAAGAAATGACATCTCAACATCTTCCAATCCATCAATGCAGTATATCTTTTTTGTTTTTTAAATATTTTCAGATTTGTCTCTACAATGTTTTATAGTTTTAAACATAAAAATATTATACATATTTGGCTTATTGTATCTAATATTTTGCTTTTATAAATGGTTTCCAGTTTTTCTTGGAAAAGGCAAATATACATGTAGCTTTGTTATAGGTTCTTTGGGGTATCTTCTTTTCTTCACCTCTTCATCTTTGATATCCTATCTTGTAGTGTCCATCCTTTTGAGATGCCTCAATCCTAATTTCTGTATCCTTGAGTTAATAGTACAACCATGGATTGCTATTATTTTACCTCTTTGCTCCATGGATGTAATTATTCCCAGGTAAAAGGCTGGGACCGCATCTTTTTGGTTTTCCTTTTATCAGGAACCACAATTTTCTATTTTCTATTTTTCAATGCTAAAATATTCTGCTTTATACATTTTGTTCAGTTTTAGGTATTTATGTATAGAGAACTAGTTCATTCCAATTACTCCATCATGACTAGAAGTGATGTCTTTCTTACAGTTTTTACAATGGCCATGTAGCTAGGCACAGTGGCACATGCTCGTAATGGTAGCTACTTGGGAAGATGAAGCAGGAAGATCACAGTTTCAAGATCAGCCTGGGAAACTTAGTGAGGCCATATTTCAAAATAAAATTTAAAAAGGTGTGTGGAGGGCTGAAGATATAAATCAGTGGTAAGGAAACCCTGGGTTTCTGTGTTTCACTAGTGTGGTATACACACACAGATACACACACATGCAACACACACACTCACACACACACACACTTCTATTATCAATAATTTAACTAGGAGTCTATTAATAAATAGTGTGGTTTTCAGGCAGCCTTAGCCTCTTAGGCCCTCTGTAACTTAGTGAGACCCCATTTCAAACAAAAAGTAGAGGATGGTGTGTAGCCTGGAGGTCAAATACCCCTGAGTTTCATCCCCAGACCTGCAAAAAGAAAAAAGAAATAGTTATGTGATAGAGATCTTGTAAGTTTACCATATCATAATAAGATAATATATCTGTAAGATAGATTTATGAAAGTGTAATTACTATGAATAAGCACTGTAAATATTTTATTAGATATTGACAGACTACTGTACAATTTATAATTCCACAGTCATCATGTATGGACATGTTTCCTAGCTTGCCACAGGAGTTTGTAGATCTTTGCCTAATGGAATGAACCTACTATTCATGGAAAAGGAAATAAAAATGGCTCTCAAACATTAAAAAAAAAAACTGATCCAACTCACTCCTGCTTTGTGCATGAAGATACCATCTTTCACTTATATCAGATTAGTAATATCACAAGAGGTTTTCTTATAAATGTGAGCCTTCGCCGGGCGTGGTGGCGCACGCTTGTAATCCCCACGCTTGGGAGGCAGAGACAGGAGGATCGTGCAGGTTCAAAGCCAGCCACGTGCGCACTGGCTTAGGAGACCCTGTTTCCAAATAAAAATGTAAAAATAGATCTGGGAGTGTAGCCCGGAGGTAGAAGGGCTTCCAGGAACCCTAGTATCACCATAAATAAATAAATAAATAAATAAATAAATAAATAAATAAATGTGAGCCTTCATATAGACATAGAAAGAATAAACCAAAAAAGAAAAATATAAATGCAAATCAAACTCAGGGCAGCTTGAGGGAATGGCAGTTCCATTTCCCCCAGCACTTGCTGCTAACTGTTATCTGAGAAGAACACTAGCCATAGCCAAAGGGCCCTTAAAGCCCGCCTAGTTGCTGCCAAACCTTGGCTCCTCACTCCGTACCATTGTTCCTTACTGCATTCCAAGAACTGACTTTGTCACTCTTGATGCCAAGCACAAATGATGGATTGCCTGAACTGCTTCCACCAACACAAAATCTGCAGAGCAAAAACAAAACCAAGTCCTGGGCCAAATTCTCAGCACACTTCTTAATTACCCCATTAAATCTTGTGCAGGACTGTGGTGAACTCACTCTGCTGCTGGCAGCCAGCTGCTAAGAGGAAGAAAACCTGTGGGGACTTAGAAATTGAGTCTCATTTTGGATTAGGGACTTTGGATTCTTTCCACTTACTGGTTTTCAAGTTCCAGTTTCGCTGTTTGCCACACTAAGCTCAGGGGGGCTTAGTCAAGTTTATACTCGTGACTTAAAATGGATACAGTCCTTATATGATATCCTGGATAGAATTGCCAAATATCCTTATTTATATTAGGGCATCCTGAAGTATTAAAATTTATCTTCTTTATTATGATCTTTACTTTCCAAGGATTTTAAATAAAAGATTCTTTGGTAGAAACAGAGGAATCAAGATTAGAGGGTCTGAGTTTGGGAGACAGATCATTAATATGCATAGGTTCAAGAATCATCATGCCTGCCTTGGAATTCCAGGCCAATTCCTCATGCATATGTAATAGAGAACAATTACTTAACCTGCTCTGCCTGTTGTTTTAGCGACTACTAGGAATATTAATTTATAGCTTACATAATTATATTTAAGTTATTTTATTTATTCTGTATTTTAAAATAACAGTGGAAAGTATTTTTACATTTATGATTTTTACTTATGCTTAATAGCTATGAGTAGAGAAAACTCAGAGAATGTCTCCAAGATCAGAGAGAGAATGGCATTTGGTCGGTTCACTAGTAAATTAACCAAACAAATTTTGAATGGCAAATATATCCTTCATACTTTGTTCTCTTATGACATTCACTATGATGGAGTCTGTGGTCTATTTAAAATTAAGTGGATGATGAATATGATATTTAAAAAAAGAATCAGAAGGATTGCAGTTAATATTATTATTCATAATTGGCAGTTCAATAATTGGACTCTTAAAGCTATTGACAAACAAGCTAAGAATAGGCCCATAAAGGAGTCAGGCTGCCATTTCCTTGTTTTACTTTGATTCTTACAATGGACTCATAGCTTCTCTAAAAGGAGTTAAAAGGGCAAGTCTCATATTATTATTGGGATGATCCTACTCCAGTGCATCTCACTACCTCTGAAAGTTTAGCTCTCATCTCACCCACCCCTGCTAGATACATTTAAAATGACCAAGTGCACAAATTCAAACTTCTTATCAAACTTTTCATTTCTCTCTCCCTCTATATTACGACTCTTTACGCTCACTTACCCCTTTCTCAGGTTAAACTAAACTATACTATTCCCAGAATAAAGCTCATGGCAAGTGCTCAAGTCTCATCTCATATAAAGTGATTCTACTCACAAATAAAGTCTCACAGTGCTTTGTTTGTGCCTTTCTTATGGTACACATATGACTTGAAATGTATCTCTGTGCATTACTCTGAATGTCTGTATTCAAACACATACACACCCATTGAAGTTCATACATGTTTTATGATTATCCAGAGAAATTATGCCTTAAGAGCTAAACATTTTGTTTCTGAATTTAGAGACTTATGGTCTTAAGTTCTGTCTCTGCTGTTTACTAATAATGACATAGTGAGCAAGGGGCATAATCTTGCAGTATTCAGTTTTTTCACCCATAAAGTCTTCTGGGATTGTTTTGAGTTATCCACAAAATAATGTATATGAGGTCCTAGGATTAAGCCCAGAGTGCATGATATATAGTGATTTCTCAGTGAATGTTTTCTGAAATGCTATTAATCCTTTGCACCATAATTCCTTTTATGTTTGTATTTCTTTTTTAATTTTTATTGAGGCATTGTAGTCATATATCTTTTTTTTTTCTTTTGGTGGTACTGGCGTTCCTGGAAGCCCTTCTACCTCCGGGCTACACTCCCAGACTTATTTTATACTTTTTATTTGGAAACAGGGTCTCTTAAGCCATCGCAGCTGGCTTCGAACCTGCGTGATCCTCCTGTCTCCACGTCCCAAGTGCGGGGATTACAAGCATGCGCCAACACGCCCAGCTTGTAGTCATATGTCTTAATGGGATAAAAGACTTCTGGAGACATACATGCACACATCACCCAATTAGCCCTTACCCGATCCCCACCCCATATTCTCCCCATCCATTCTTTCCATGCTTGGCCTAGTGATTGACTTTGATATGTTTGTTTAAGTACATCATGTGCTTTAGAGAGTTTCCCTCTTCCCCCTCCCATCCCCCCAGTTAGGTGGCTTTATTTGCTCCTCTATTGGATCTCCTTCTTCATCTAGAGTTCCTCCTGTTACTCATTTCCCCCCCTGCTTTTGCATATTAGCATCCAATTTCTTTTTTTTTGTGACTGACTAATCTCACTTAACATAATGTTTGTATTTCTAATCTAGATATATAAATAAAGTTGGAGCTTAAAACATTTTGATGAATGACATCATAAATATGATTGACTTCTGATAATACTTGCACCAGACTGTAGCATTCTATGAGTTCACAGAGTGTGAAAGGTAGACTAAATCACTCTTCTCTCTTTCTCCCCCCTCCTCTCTCCCCCCCCCCTCTCTTTTTCCTCATTCCTTAACAGTATAATGGAAAGCTTAATATCTGAATTATCTTCATTGAAAGTCTTATGTGCAAATGCACTGTGTGTGTGTGTAGTTTAGGGTACTGGTGATTGAACCCAAGGTGTTATAGCCCCAGCTCTATTTTATTTTTTATTTTGAAACAGAGTCTCACTAAATTACTGCATGCTAGCCTCAAGCCTGTGATCCTCCTGTCTCAGTCTCCCAGGTACTGGAATTTCAGGTGTGTACCACCTTACCTGACTGCAAATGAATGTGAAATAGTAAAAACTATTTGTAATTTTCTTTGAGATGATAGTTTAGGGGTAGGTTTTAGACAGCAGAAATAGACACTGTTGTGGTTAGCACCTTTCGCAGCAGGTGCTAATGCTGAGGAAATACCCGCTTTTGCTATGTTTCCATAGGTACATTAGGCTGACAAGATGGTATTGAGTGTGTCTCTATATCTGGATGTTTAATTGTAGAAGCATCCCTTATAAAAAGAACACATATCTTTAAAACTATCATGAACAAGAGCATTATTAATGCGGCATTTCTGGTGGATTAGAGAGGCTCATCATTCTTTAACATTCCTCTCATTAAGAGGTGGACCTACCATGCTTCTCCTTAAGTCTGGGCTGCCCTATCACTGTTTTAAACAAGGAAGTAGAATGAAAACCATAGCTTAGCTTTTCCAGGTACAGCATTTCAAAGAACTGGCAGCTCCTGCCTCAGGCTCTTTGGTTCCCAAGTCTCCATGAATAGTTATCTTTGCTGGAGACAACTTTCCAAGAGGCCTAGACACTAAGTAAACAGGGATTTTGCTGTGTCCAGCTTTTATCTAACTCTTGCAAGGCACTGATCTTGTAAATAAACCTATCTTGGACTCCTGAGACCACTGTAGTCATCATATGAACACTTCTAGGAGTACCCTGTCAAGATCAGGTGGACTAGAAGAATTTCCCAGCCATTCCCAAATTCTTGACCTACCAAAACACTCATGAGATGTAATAAAATGTGTGTTTTAAGAAATCAGCTTAGCCAGGTGTGGTGGCGCATCTTGTAATCCCAGCATTTGGAAACCAGAGGATCACAGTTAGTGGCCAGCCTCAGCTACTTAGCAAGACCCTTCCCAACTCAGCGAGACCCCGTTTAAAAAAAATTTAAAAAAGACTAAAAAAAATAGGGCTGAAGGTGTAGTTTGGAGGAACAATGCCCCTGGGTTCCATCCCTAGTACCACACACACACACAAAATCAGCTTTTTGGATTTTTTTTTCTGCAGTGTATTTTCATAAGAAAGATTCATGCATATAATGTCACATGAATCCTGGTATGGTGGTGCACAGACAGGAGGATCATAGTTCACTGAGAGCCTCAGCTACTTAGTGAGGCCTCTGGCAACTCAGTGAGACCCTGTTTCAAAATAAAGAATAAAAAATAGGGCTGGAGTGGGGGTGTAGCTTGGAGATATAATGCCCCTGGATTTCATCCCCAGCTCCGCAAAAAAACAAAAAAAAGTAACACGGCAGAATTTGAAAAATGACACACACACCAAGGTCATCACCTTTGCAGTATCTTTAACTAGTAACACGGAACAATCAATTAAGGTTATGCAGTTGTAGTGGGAGGTTGGTTTATTAATAGTAAAAATTATTTAGAGAGATGAAAAAAGATAAAATGTTGTATAATTCAAAATTCAACATATACCAGTTTGAAATAACTTCCTATTCCACTTAAACATTATATATCATAGTTTAGGGATTACCTCATGCTCAAAGTATAATTTTATGCCCAGAAACCCACTTCCAGATGAAGATAGGTACATCTTTTTAAAAACCCTTATCAGTGGATGTCTGCTATCTTTACCATTAACTTGTACCATGGAATCTGTACACATTTTAATTAATTAAGTCTCCCAATGCCTTTGTGATGACAAAAAGGAATAACAAGGAATCATTTTACCCAGAACTGAAATGTAGTCACCTCTTGGGTTGAGCATAACAGCTGTTTAGCAGCTGTAAGGGAATCCTGAACTGTTGTTCTGGGCCGCCACACTAAGGAGGATAACATATCTGATTGAAATTGCAAAAGAAATTTGAGCAGACAGGATGCAATTACCTGAACTGGCACTTGGCCAGCTCACTGGGGCTAAGTGGCAAGCAGCTCAGGTTGGAGAGCTTGCCTTCTGCACATGTCACAGATTACTGGGGACCTTCAGTGCTCAGTATAGACAATACTCAGAGGCTGTGTAAATCTGCATCTCCGGACACATCTCTCTCTGGGGTGATATGGCCATTGAATCTGTTGGAGAACAAAGGCCCATGTGTACCCAAACCAGAAATAAGGACAGCCAAGAGGGAGTAGCCTGAGATGGAACTCTCAAGACACTCATCTCAATACAGTTCAGGACACAATTTTTTGTAGTATCTGGAAAGCAGTGGAGATTTAACAAAAAGGCGTATGAAACTCATGTAATCAACACTGATAATATACTTATAAATATATTATGAGGACTTGAATAAATTAGAAGTCCACAAAATAAGCAAAATCTGGGTTTAAATTCAAATCACTAAGGTTTTCATTTTCATTTAAAATTTCAAAGAAGAACTGAAGAGAACGGCAGTATGCCTGGCTCTCTTGGAACCTTCTTGAGTGATAGTAGCCACACAATGCAATTAGGATCCCTATCTCCTTGTCTGAAAAACCAGAGTTTTAGATAATAAAACTCTCTAATAACCTGCTCAGCCTAAAATTCCATGTGACTATGAATCACTAAGAGGCATTTATGAATTTAATCTTTTTTTGCTGTTGATTTTCAAATGTGGTATTTATTGGAATTTTGAATATATACCGTTTTATGTTTATCAAAAGAAGATATATGCTGATTAAAGTTGAAAAGTTCTATACTTGCCTTTTTTTTATGCCCAGATGCCCAGTGAATCACTAATTTTGTGAAAGCATGCTTAGTTGAAACCACAAAAGAAGTTAGTGAAGTGAAATAAACTTACCCAGAGCAAACTTTTCATTCTTAATATAATAAGAACCGATTGCAGGGCCCCTATGCCAACATCAGAGTATTTGGATTATAAAATTTTTAATTGACTTCTCTATGAAATAGAAGTAACACATTACAATGAGAAACCACTGACTAAGTGCTTAAGAGAATTGTTGGTGAGAAAGCAGACAGGAGATGAAATTAGAGGATCACATCTGCGTGGTAGATCACATTCCACAATTTTTGCAATAAAACAATTTTTGAAATTTATTTTAACTCCTCACAAAGGTATGCAACATCAGGAATACTGCATTATATGTATTCATACTTTCTCATAAAGTATGGATATACTCTAGCCCCATTCCACTCGAGGTGTGGTTTCTGGACCTGTAGCATTAGCATCACACGGAAAATTCAGGATCACTGATCTCAACCTAGATCTATAGAATAAGAATCCACATTCTGTAAGATCCTCCTGTGATTCTTAGTCACATTAAAGTGTACTAAGTCTGCAGGCTGCTTTCATTATTAAAGTTTTAAGAAGTTTGCACGTACATAAATTATCTCCTTTTATTTAACGCAGCATCTGCCAGTTTTACTTTAATGCACTTAATGTATCACCAAGGACACGGACCTAAACATACAATCGTCTGTCATTATTTCTAGCCCTATTCACTTCAGATTTTCAACATTCCATATACTTTATGTTTTCCAAGTAAACACTGCAGCAAAATTTCTTTTCTTCTGATACTTCCGGGTCTTATGCGTAAGAGAGAATTTAAATGACAAATAGTAGCTTTGGAAAGCAAGAACTCAATAAATTAAAGACCCCTTAATTTCTGCCTTCAATTTTTCAACCACAGCAATTATTTCCCTTATGCTTGAGAATTTGCATGTTTGTGATACATCACTATGTTATGTAGGCCTATTGTGAGTTGTAATTTTGCATAAACTTATTCCATTTAGCTAATAATATCCATTTATAGCTCAGTTTATAATATATTCTTTACTTGAGAGTAATAAAATTGCATTTTGTTAACAAAATGTCTGTAATTTGGTTTTGTTACTGAATCATATTAGCCTCATTACTCAAAATTAGCGAGGCTTTACCACATGTGTCATGGCTGGAGACATTAGAAAGAATGGTGTGGGTAATATCAGTACTGAAAATGAACTTGGAGTTTGCCAGAGATAAAATTGTTCAGAGGGGTGTGAAGCCTGTCTCTTTAATCCACAGAGGATTTGAGGCATCCTCTCTGGAGTTTGGAGTTGAGAGGCTGAAGTAGTTCTGTTTTGTACTCTTCTTTGCATTGAATCTTTATGTCAAGAAAGAGTTTCATAGCCAAATACCTGAAATGCACTTGTGCTCTTAGTATATTCCTACAAAAGATCCTGGAGTTTATCTGCTCATCCCTCACATCTATTTGGCTTTATTTTTGGTATGGGGGACTGAACTCAGGGGAATACTACCTTCAAGCTACACTCTCAAACCTTTTAACATTTTATTTATTTATTTTTATTGGTCCATTGTAATTATATATCATGGTGAGGTTCAGAGATAAATACACACCTGCATGAAGTATTCCTGGTGTGTTTCGCTCACATTTCCCCTCCTCCACCCCTTTCTCAATCCATAGTCTTAGTGTCTTTACATTGATATAAGTGACTTCATGTATGAACAAACATCAGATCAGATATTCCCTTTCTTCTTCCCTCCACTCTCCACTAGTATCACCCCTTATTTATCTGAGGTCTTCTTTTGAAACAGGGTTTTACTAAATTGCTGAGACTGGCCTTTACCCTGTGATCCTCCTGCTTCAGCCTCCCAAGTACTGGGACTACAGGTGTGTACCACCACTCCTGGCCCCCTTCTGTCTCTTCCATCTATGACTCATTCATTGGGAAGACCTTCATTTTCATGCTAATTTCTATGGTCACTAGTTTTGATCTCCCACTCAACTTTTTGCTGTGCCCTCTGAATTCCAGATCTATCCCAGGCACTCTTATTCTAGCACCTTCCATTCTAAGTGTCGGGAGAAGGACCTCTTTTAATTCTACCATTTTTCTTGATAAAGCCCCATTTGTGCTCCCTTTCAAAGCATATGTTCTAGAATGAGTTAGGTATGTTTGCTGTCTCAATATTCTCTCCCATTGTGTCCTGTGGTATAATCAGACCTTAGTTCCTACCACAGTGAGACGGCTCTGGTCAGAGTAATCCGGATGTCTACACTGGCTGCCACAGCTAGTGAACCTTCTCTGCTTTGCTCTTACCTGATCTCTGTATCATTCGACTTAGTTTTTCCTTCCTTCTTGAAAAGCATTCTTCTTTTGATTTCCATGACTCATGTCTTCCTTTCAGCCACAAGCACTGTGTCATCTCAGGCTTGTTGCTGGCTCTCCTTCTCTGACTTCAAGATGTTAAATGTTCTTCCTGATATTACCCGAGCATGCTTCTCTTTCCTGATTACATACTCTCCCCATTGGATTCTTTCAGTTGCAGGCTTTAAAAGCCACCCTTGTCTGTACATCCCACAAATCTGCACATCCATCCCTACTGTGCATCTCTACATGACTCTCTCATTAGCCTTGTTTTTAAAAATAAGCTGTTAGTAATTCTTTTATAGAGATTACAACACACTTAGGAATGCATTTTATCAAAATACAGCACATTTTTCTTCTACTATATCCATAAAACATCCCTACACAAATACTACTGACAATCAACTAAAATGAGTTAAAACTTACAAAGAGTTGTTAAAGTGTTTTAATCAAAATTAGTAAAACTATACAGTGCAATAATCAACTTAAAAGAGGTACAATTCTTGAGTTCACATATTTTTAAAAATGCTGCCTATTTGACTAGAAAGAATGGAAAGTGAGTTCAAGTCACTTATGTAAAAATAGTGTAGGTTGGTGTTTTAGCCAGTTCTTAAGTCATAATGAAATCAAGGTTGAAAGAAAAAGTGTTACACATTATAAAAAACCCAAATTACACTTTTTAGAAATTAAAAATAAATGCAATAGCTGAATATTGCTCATATAAATTTAGGACAAAATATAGTTATTGGCCTATTGGTATTTTGCTGGGCATGGTAGTGCACACTTGTAATCCCAGCATTTGAGAGGCTGAAACAGGAGCAATCAGGTTCATAACCAGCCTCAGCTACTACTAAATGAGGCCCTTTGCAACTCAGTGAGACTCTGTTTCAAAACAAAAAATAAAAGATAGTGCTGGGAGTGTAGCTCAGAGGTAGAATGCTCCTGGGTTCCATCTCCAGTGCTGCAAAAAAAAAAAAATAGTTATTGGTCTTTTATGGTACTTTTTTATGGTTCAAATTACCATGCATTAACTCTTACCATTGCATATCATTCTAAATTTATTTTATTAGATAAACAAAATTAACAAACTTCTATCATCAAATACATCTTATACTAACTAGGAACAAATGCAGATGGTAGTAAAACACTATTACATTGATACTCTTAGGAACCCTTTAAAGACTGAAGGGTGGAGTTACCTGTAGGAACAGCCCTTTATTTACCACTGCTGCACACTGGGAGGTCTCAAGAGCCCATCCCTTTTCTCTATAACTCTCCACAACAATTCTCTATCACTGTGTCAGTTTCGCAACTTACTTTAGTTTCTTAGCTCCACACATACTTCATGTTTCTTTTTACTTTTCCAAGGCAATGTAAGTCCAAACAAAAGACCAAGAGGCTTCCCTAAACCTTCTTATGTCTTGTGTTACAGACAACAACGTCTTAAAACTGGACATTTTGCTTTATTTGCTGCTTAAAACATAAATTAGATTAAAAATGGAGTAATCTAATTTTAAATTAGATGTAAAACAGACTGTAAATAACATCATTTGCAAAAAAAAAAAAATCAGGGGATTTCCATAACATGGAAAATGCATGGGCATGCATCTACAATAAACTTACAAATCCTTCTTCTGCCCAGGTGTCTCTATCTGAAGGAGTGGCATCATCCATTGGCATCATCCATTCCTAAGATTCTCTTACTTTTCCCACTTTCAAGAGATATTCTCAGAGATTTCTTTCTTTTTTGCTTCCCCCATGAAAATTTAATGGAGGTGATATATATTATAGCTGTTTTTGTACTATATGAATAGCTATTCTTTATAAATAAAAAGAGTGAGATACTATTGCTCCTCCTCATAAAAAGTAATTTTCTCCTCCTTATCTGCAAGAATACCCTCATGGAGAATACATGAACTTAATGATCAAACAACTTACTTATCCCTTACCTTGATTCCTCATGTTTCCTACCCTCCAGGTAGAACTCACCTCTGGTACCTGCAGTGGCTTTCTGCAGTCCATTCCTCCAATCTAGCCCTGTCTTCTCCCAGATAGTTGTCCAGGGCACCATCATTTTACCTAAATAGATGCAACAAGAGCTTACCTTTCTCCTTAATACTACCATCCAGATAGCTTTTTAAAATAAAATGCATCAGCCGGGCGTGGTGGCGCACGCTTGTAATCCCCGCGCTTGGGAGGCAGAGACAGGAGGATCGCGCAGGTTCGAAGCCAGCCACGCGCGCTGGCTTAGGAGACCCTGTTTCCAAATAAAAATGTAAAAATAGGTCTGGGAGTGTAGCCCGGAGGTAGAAGGGCTTCCAGGAACCCCAGTACCACCAAAAAATAAATAAATAAATAAATAAAATAAAATAAAGTAAAATGCATCAGCCAGGCATGTTGGTGCATGCCTATATGTGAGGCCAACTTCAGAAACTTAGTGAGATCCTGTTTCAAAATAAAAAAATAAAATGGGGCTGAGGTTGAAGATCAAAGGTAGAATGTCCCTGGATTTAATCCCCAGTACCTAAAAAAATGAATCCCTATGAATTTTATCATCATGTAGAATTATAATGCACCAATGAAGATTTTTAAAATTAAAAGATGCATCCCACTTTCTTGCATAAAATATTTTTGTGACATTTCATTGACTTTAGAAGAAAGGTGGAATAAAAACTTTGAAATCATGAGTCCCCTAAAACCTTTCTTCCTCTATGTGTTACTTGTCAGTTACAAAGCACAGCAATAAAAATGCTGACAGGAACAGTCATGCTCTAAAAGAGCCACAGAATCACTATCTCATCATCCTGTTTTCAGTTTTTACATAGTTAATATCACTGTTTACTTCTATTTGTTATTTGTCTTTATTTCCAAAGTAGACCTTCAACTCTATGCCTTACCGTCTCTTAGTCTTGTTCCTCATTCATCTCTGCTACCCAGAACAGAGACCAAAATATAGCATTCACTCAATAAATACTCAATAAAAATTTATAAATGTGATTCTTTTACCCCTATATCACACCAAAACTAAGGTGTGTCAGTCCTTGCCCTATTTCCTATCTGATTTATCCAGTCAATTGAACAAGTTTCACAATACAGACAATTTCTGTTTAGGATTGTTAACTTCAGAATTGAACTTGCCTTGTTTTGCTGATTATTTCTATTTCTTCTTGTTATAATTTTCTACTTTATTAATTACTGTTTGGTCAGTCTCTCTAGAAGTGACTGCATCATCTTGCTTTTCCTAGCTAGGGTTGTAAAGGTCAGCCACACTCCCCATCCCTTTATTGAAGTTCTGAATCCACAAAGGGATTTCTGTCTTTATAGATATACTATCTGAAACACCAGAATAGCAAAACATTACAAAATTATGTTTTGAAAAAAAAAACACATCTTTTATTTAGGTTACCAATAGCTTTTATGTTAGGTTATTGTAAAATGTTAAGAAGTTATAAGAGTAATATATATGTTATAAGATTATATATATATATATATATATATATATACATAATAAAAATAATATAATAGTAAAAAATTATTATCCTCAAGGGTGAAATGGATACAAAAATAATTTAATACATATCAGTACCTCCAATAAACCCTATTATGGTCAAATTATGGAAGAAAGGTATGATTTCAGAATACCAAAGCAAGAGAAATTTTTCCAAATATTTTAGTACTCAAAAGAAGATAAAAAGAAAGTTTTAGGGAGGAAAAAGAATGTCCTCAGAGAAGAAATTAGTACAGAAATTTTCAAAGTGTAAGCTGTAGAATTGGCAGGGGTCACTGAGTATTGGAAGTATTCCAATGGTGGTGGTGATGCTCCTGGTATGTGGAACTCACTTGAGTGCTTTTGGGAAACAAGGAAGTTTGAACTAAAGTAGGATTTCCCAATTTTGTTTGGTTATTAGAGTCACCTATTATTATTATCATCATTCTCCAGGTTATTCCACTGCAGACTGATTTGATTGATCTTGGTCAGAAATCTAAATATTGTGTGTTTAACAAAAAAAATGTTATAATTAGGTAAGTTTTGGAAATACTAACTAGATGATCTTTATGGTATTTCCATGATGATGTTTCTCTGTATTTTCCATAAAACTACCTAACATTTTCTCTGATAATTTTTTTTTGCTTTTTTTTTTTGCTCTTTATTTATTTTCCTTTCTTCCTTCTTCCTTTCCTTCCTTCCTTTATTCCATCCTTATTTTGTTTGTTTGTTTGTTTTGTTTTGGTGGTACTGGAGTTCCTGGAAGCCCTTCTACCTCCAGGCTACACTCCCACAGGCTACACTCCCAGACATATTTTATACCTTTTTTATGTAGAAACAGGGTCTCTTAAATAAGCGATTGGCTTCAAACCTGTGCGATCCTCCTGTCTCCGCCTCCCAAGCGTGGGGATTACAAGCTTGTGCCACCATGCCCAGCTGCATCCTTATTTTGATTCAGGGTATATTAAGATAGCTCCTTTAACAAATGGTGTTGGCAAAACTGGTTATCCATATGCAGAAAGATGGAAATAAACTCCACTTCCACATTCTGCACAAGAGCCATTTTAGAATGGATCAAAGACTTGGAAATCAAACCAGAGACCTTAAAGCTCCTTGAAGAGGGCACATGTCCAATGCTGAAACACATAGGCACAGGTAAAAACTTTCTCAACAAGACCCCAAAAGCACACCAAACTAAAAGGCAGGTCAATGCATGGGATTGCATTAAATTCAAAAGCTTCTATAAATCAAAGGAAACTATCAAGAACCTGAACAGAGAGCTGACAGAATGGAAGAAATATTTTTTTTCAACTACAGAAAACTCAAGAAACTCAGCACTAAAATAACAATAACCCAATCAAAAAATGGGCAAGTGTACTAATTCTTCAAAAAAGAATTTCAAATGGCCAATAAATGTATGAAAAATGCTCAATATCATTAGCAATCAGAAAGATGCAAATCAAAGCTACTTTGAGATTTCACCTAGCTCCAACTAGAATGGCAATAATTACAAACACAAACAGCAACAAATGCTGGTGCAGATGTGGAGAAGTGAGAACTCTAATTCATTGGTGAGATTGCAAATTTGTGCAACCACTTTGGAAAACTGTATGGAGGATCCTCAGGAAATAGACACAAAGTTACCATATGATCCAGCAATACCACTTTTGGTTATCTACCCAAAAGAATGGAAATCAAACTACCCAATTAATACATGTATATCTATCTTCATAGCCACACAATCCACAATTGCCAAACTATGGGACCAGCCAAAATGTCCATCAACAGATGAATGGATTACAAAACTATGAGATATGTACACAATGGAATTTTACTCAGCCATAAAGAAGAAGAAAATTACCTCATTTACAGGGAAATATATGGACTGATGAAAATTATGATAAGTGAGATTAGTCAGTCACAAAAAGTAAGACATCATATGTTCTCCCTAATATGTGGAAGCTAGGGAGAAAAAGGGTCATAAGAGAAACTCTAGACAAAGAAGGAGAAACCATAGATGAGCAAATAAGGAAGACTAACTGGGGGTTACATGAAGGAGAAAGAGGGAAATTCCCTAATGTACATGATGTGCATTTACAAATGTAAAAAAGTCAATCACTAAGCCAAATATGAGAAGGTGGGAAGGGGGAGGAAATGGGGAAGAGTTAAATGAGTGATGGATGCATGTATGTCACTACCATCTTGTACCCTATTGAGATGTTTGACTACAATGTACCAATAAAAAATTTTAAAAATATTATTCTTAAAATAAATTCCTTTATTTTATTTTTTGCTTCTAAATTATTTCTTGGTGCATTGTAGTCATACATCTTAATGGAGTGCAGGATAGTAGAAGCATACATGTATACATCACCCAATTAGCCCTTACCAATTCCCATTCCATTTTCTCCCCCATTCTTTCTTATCATGTTTGGCTTAGTGATTGGGCTTTGATATGTTTGTTAATGTACATTAGAGAATTTCCTTCTTCCCCCTCACACCCTGCTCAGTTAGGTCACCTTATTTGCTCATATATAGTATCTTCTTCATCTACAGTTCCTCCTATGACTCATTTTCTACCTAGCTTCCACATACTAGGAAGAGCATCTGATTTCTTAATTTTTGTGACTGAATAATCTCACCTAGAATAATGTTCTCCAGTTCTATTCATTTCCCTGTAAATTACATAATTTTGTTTTTCTTTATGGCTGAGTAAAATTTCATTGTGTACATATTCCATAGTTCTGTAATCCATTCATCTGTTTATAGACATCTTGGCTGTTAGAGACTGAGAGAAATTTATCCAAAGCAACAGATACAAACTTCTAAAATTATGAAAAGGAGGAATAACAAGGAAGCAATGAGCTCCACAACCCCGCAATAGCAGAATCTGACAACACAGAATTGAAGAAATTATATAGGACTTCTGAAAAAAATTTAGAGAGTCTGAAAGAAATAAAGGGTGCAATCATTGAAGTAAAGGTGTTCTTTCAAACTATAAACAATAGATTATACCATATGGAGAATAGAATCTCACTTTTAGATGATCACTCCAAAAATTAATGCATTGTATATAATTAAAAAAAAAAACAAGTTGACAGCATAAATTGGACATTGAAGAAATATGGGCCCATCTTTTGAAGCTAACCTAAAAATAATAGGCATAGAAGAGGGAAGAGAAGCTGAAACCAAAGGGATCAACAATCTTTTCAAAGAAGTAAATTTTCCAGAGAACAAGAGGTCAATACACAAGTACAGGAACCTTTAGAAAAAATCAAAGATTCACCAGGCCACATAATAGTTAAACTGATAAACATAAAAGCCAAGGAAATAATCTTAAAGGCAACAAAAACAAAAGACCAAATGACATTCAGAGACAAACTAATTAGAATCACATTAGACTTCCCAAATCAAGTCATGAAACCAAGAAGGGCCTGCTGTAACATATTTCAAACTCTGAAAGAAATATACTTGCACCCCAAATTTTCTACCCAGCAAAACTATTTCTCAAATTAGACAGGGAAATAAAAATCTTCAGTGAAAAATGGAAGCTAAAAGAATTTGGTTTCTTCTAAACCAGCACTAATGAAAATACTCAAAGAGATTAACTGCAAAGGATAAATAAGTAATACACTCCAGAAACAGAGAAACAAAAATTTACATGAAGCAAACAACAAAGCAAAGAAGAACAAACACTACCTCAAACAGATGTTAAAACTCAAAATGTTAGGAATTAAACATCATCTTTTAGTGATCACACTGTGACCTCAACTCCACAATAAAAAAACATAAGGTGGCAAAATTGATTAAAAACAAAATTCCATCTATCTGTTGCCTTCAAAATCTTACCTTATAAGTAAAGATAGTAACAAACTAGAGGTAAAGGGCTGGAGCAGGTTAATCCATGCCAATGTAAATTGAAGACAAGTAGGAGTAGCAACTGTGATATCAGAAAAGTTAACTTCAAGTCCAACCTTATTAGAAGAGACAAAGAAAATCTTTTTTTTTTTTTTTTTTGGTGGTACTGGGGTTCCTGGAAGCCCTTCTACCTCCGGGCTACACTCCCAGACCTATTTTAACATTTTAATTTGGAAACAGGGTCTCCTAAGCCAGCGCGCACTGCTGGCTTCGAACCTGCGCAATCCTCCTGTCTCTGCCTCCCAAGTGCGGGGATTACAAGCGTGAGCCACCACGCCCGGCAAAAATCATTTTTAATTGGCAAAAGGAACAACCCATCAAGAGGAAATAATGATAGTCGACCTTTATGCCCCAAACATAGGTGCAGCTATTTTATAAAGCAAACTCTCTGTGACATTAAGTCACACATAAATCCAAATACAATAATATTGGGAAACTTCAACACCCTTCTCACACTGTTAGACTGATTATATAGACAAAAGGTTGGTAAAGATGCTTCATACCTAAAGAATACCATCAGCCAAATGAACCTATTAGACACATACAGAATATTCCACCCAACTACAGCAGAGTTCACATTTTTATTTTATTTCTTTAAAAACAAGAATTAGCACTCAATATGTGAATCTGATGCTTTCATTCTATGACTTGATGGTAAGTGTTTCTGTTATCTTTTTGTCACTGTAATTGAAATACTTGAAAAACTACTTAGAGGAATAAAGGTTCCTTGGCTCATGGTTTTAGAAATTTTAGAGGCTTCAGCCCATGGGTGGCTGGCTCCAAGATAGAAAATGCTCAGTGGCAGAGATGTAGGTCATGGTGGAGAAAAAGATACACTTTCCCCATGGTGGCTTGGAACCAAAGAGAAAATGGGGCCAGGGACATATACAGTCAAAAGGGCCATACTCTCAATGGCCCTTCTCTCCCAGCCAGTCCGCATTTTCAAACATGGCTGCACTGCCTAACACATGAGCTGTTTTGAAGGACATTTTATATCCAATTTATAGCAATAAGAGGTTTATTAAAATGACATAATTTTATTAACACAATTTTATGAGGTTTTTATTTGTTTCCCATTTTGAGAACTAGAAATTTAAAATTGACAGAAGTTAAGTAACTTGCTCAAAGTCACACAGATAAAGAAAGTTGTGGATTTGACTCTTCTCTCAGTCCAAAGGCAGATTCCTTAGGCCTTGGCTGCCTGTTTTTTGATGGCTCCACTTCCTCCTGTATGTAGTGAGACATGTTTCATGAACACTGTTGGCTCTCTACTTCTTAATGTATGCATTTACTAAGGCTTTTTATCTCCAGCCTAGGACTTAATATTATTAATTTGAACCAGCTCTCTTCAGGTCTTCTAACACTGAAGATCAATCAGCTCTAGTTTCAACCAGCATTAGGTTCATAGTTGCTCAGCTTCATATCTCTGGTCTCCATGAACATTTACACTTATCTCCATTTGGAGAAAAACCCAATTTGTGATACCATGAGATTCTTGATTATGTTCTCTTCAGCACAGCAGTAACATCCTTTCCCTTAGCTAGTCTCCAATTAGAACCAGCTGTTCTTTATAGAGGCACTTGGTGGGGTTAGTGAGGAGGGGAGATTAGTCTTCCTTAATGGTTTAATAATAGTTTTCCCTGACTTATCTTGTGTCTGAGTGATTATTAGCACAATTCCATGAAGATCATGTGTTTATTTTACAAATATGCCATGAGTACCTTCTTGGTATTTTGCAGGATGCTAGAGATGCAAAGCTGAGCAGAAGTTGACACAGCTGCTGTCCCCACAGAGTTTATGATTCAATGAAGGAGATAATTTTAATTAAATAGTCACAACAATGAATGTGTGATCACAATTAGGGATCAGAGCCATGAAGTAAAGGAACACAGATATTAGAAATAAAAGTAACAGATGAGTGGTAGAAGTCAGCAAAGATCTGGCCATGTGAATCTAATTTTTTCTCTGGTGGATTAACCATATTTGTACAAGTGAAAAGAGTTAAACTTATTGACTCTTTATTATAAGCAAATGGTTTCTTATAATGTCTTGTCATGTTCTGTATAACTGTATGGGAACCATTTAAGCCCTATAAAGGATCTTCTGTCATTAAACTTCAGATTCTTCCTTTGTGAACGTGGATGGGAGGCTTGTATTGCCTGCACATGGTCATGCAGCTGGGGAGCAGTATGCTAGGTAAAAACATTGTTCTTATTGTATACCAGCTACAATCTTCTGTGCTTTAAGTACCTTGTCTTATTTTATATTTCTAGCAATCCTGTTTCCAATATAAAGAAGAAAAGTCTAAAAGTATGGAGAATTAAGTAACTTGCTCATACATAGCAGATCTAAAACTCAGCCATAGGGTGTAAGACTCCAGACCCTATGCTAATAGCCAGCCCTCTGTTGGTTCTTATAGTATAGAGCAGGTGAAAATTAAGATGTTGGGTTTAGAGGGGGAAAGACACTGGAGATAGGGCAAGAGTGTCATTCACTTGAGGAGAAAGATTGACAATATCCAGTAATTCACTGCACTGGAGATCCAAATGGTCTGGTTGGGCTGGATGGAATCATACAAGTGTGACATTCAAGTGAATAATTATAATAATTTACAAGTGAATAATTACAAGTGTGGCATTCCCTTGAATGGCTACATATGTGTCTAATATCAACTTTTCTGGTAGTGAATTTTTAGTGACACTACATCCAGGATGTCCTTATATCTGTGTCCTTTCAAGAAAATGCCACTCTGCTTAAGTGCTGTTTTTATCTACTTTACGTAGACAGATTGTCTGCTCTCAGGTTTTAATAAAAATTGTCATTAAGAATGAATAGGACGCAGGGCAAGGTGTTGCACACTTGTAATCCCTGTGCTTGGGTGGCAGAGACAGGATTGCGCAAATTTGAAGCCAGCCTCTCTGGCTTAAGAGACCCTGTTTCCAAATAAAATATAAAATAGGTCTGGGAGTATAGCCTGGAGGTTTAAGGGTTCCCTGGAACCCCAGTACAACACACACAAAAAGAATGATTAAGACACATAGAAAGTGCTTCAAGCATCAGGGATATCACACTCACATTGCATTTGCTTTGATGTAGTGCTTCCCTGACTAAACTTTATATATTTTTCTCTTGCAGACTCTGCACATATAACTTGACAAATATTATATCTTCGTGTTCTAGTTGCTGGGTGAAAAATATCAACATGTATTTTAATTTAGAGAGTTCTGGGGAAACTGAGGCTTGTGGTATCTGATCTGAGTGCTTAAAATCAGAAAGCAAGCCACAAAGAATAACCCTGGGCAAGACTGCATCTCAGAGCCTTTATTCCCCCTACCTTGCTGACTTTTCTACCTAAGCCACAGAAATACTTCTGTTATCTAAATTTCTCAGCCAGAATGTCATTGCCCACTTCTGTAACAGTCCAGGGAACTATTGGCGGAAAAGTATCTCAAGCCTATGCTGATGGATTCTTGTAGCTGGAGCTCTCTCTTTTCTGTGAAGCAACAACCATTTCCTCAGTTAATTTTTTATTCCTCGCCATCTTGCTGTGCACTGCTTTATTAAGAGGAATTTACTCTTCAATTTCCTGTAGTGATTTCAAATTCCCAAGGTTATTGCACTGCCTTACTTTATAGCAACAATTACACACCACTCCCTAAGGTTGTAAAAAGATTTGGAAATACATCCTCTGTGGAACCTTTGGATGTCAGATGACACCAGCTTCTGAAAACATTAATTCTGTCATTGGAAACTCCAGTGTGATCTGCATAGAGGTTGGCGAGAAGGAGTCCAAGTAGAACAAGAGGGTTCTCTAAATGTTCTGACCAGTTCTCATTCTTAGTAGCACCTTAAGAGAGGGATCACAAAGATGGTAACAACCTTTTAGTTTTCTCTTGCAGAGAACAATTTCATGTTTACGGGTCGAGTTTCTTTCCTTGAGTCTGTAATCATGTAGTCATATTACTTCTCTCAGAAGAGTAATGATTTTAAATGTGTAACTTTTCAGGGAAAGTTACTGCTGAGCCTCTTTTAATCTTTAGAGCTAGTTCCTAGGAGGGTCTGTATTGTGCTTATTTTATGATACTCTAACAATTCATTCAGGGCAGTATCTGGAAGAATCATGCACTTCCAAATGGGAGTCAGGGAAGATGCTATAAACTATCAAATGCAACTCCTGTGTTTTATAAACAGGAAAACTGAGGCCCAGAAAATACAATTCAGCTGGCATGCTATCATAGTGAAAGAAAAGCAGGTGACTGATGTGTAATATACTAATTAATTTCATTTTTTCCATTTTTTATCTTCTTTAATTTAGTTTGCCTTTATAAGAAACCAAACATAGTGGACTTATAAATCAATAAGTCAATTGAGCAACCTGTTTCTTGAATTAGCTTAATCTACTCATTATGGTTTAGATTTAAAATGCTTCCCTGAAACTCATGTGTTACCAGTGTAGTCAAGATTGGAGGTGAGTCACTAGGGGTATGGCCTTGGGGGCTGTTCTATTCAGCATTCTCACCACTGCCACCCAAAAACCTGACACGTAAATCTCAGAGGAAGAATAATTTTATTTGTTTACACATCTGGAAGTCTCAGAGGCCATGGCTTTGCATGCCCAGGACATCATGCAGGGAGCAGAGAGAGAGAGTGTGAGAGCTTGGTCAGTTCATTGCAGCAGAGGAGAGGGGAGCGGAAGCACCTGGAGCAATGGGTTTGGGAAAACACCATCCCCGGCTACCTCTGCATGACCCTTCCTAGACAGCCAAGTCCACCTCCAAACATGTCTGCCTTGTCTTACACATGAGATTTTGGGAACATTAAATCCAAACCATAACAGGGACTACGTTTGTCTATAATGTCTCAACTTTGGCTCTCCGTCTTCCAACTGTCGTAAACTGAAGAGGATTTTCCTCCTTCATTTCCTCAAGCCCCATGCCAAGCCACTTCTGCCTTGGAGCCAGCTATCCATGGACATAAGCTTCTGAAATCTTTCAAACTGTGAGCTACTAAAGTTTTTCTATGTTGTGTTGGTCAGATATTTTAATCTGAGTGATGAAAAAAGGCTGACAAAAACATTTTTGATAGTACAATAACAAAATTTGTAATTTCACTTAACATAATACTTGGAAAAAGAACAAGGCTTTCCAAGGACCCATCAGTGACATCTTCAAAAATCATAATATGAGGCTATACCTATAAAATCGTAACTTTCTATGTGCCTTTTCCAGGCACAAGGACAGAGAAGTGGTTGGCAGTAACCTCAAATATGACTTGAAGCACTTATATCTGTCTTTCTCAATTGTTATCTTCAATCCCAATATTCATTACACAGCAGTATAAATCCCTATCAGGAAGTGGATAAGTTTGTATTTTATGTGAATATTTTGTAAAAAAATACAATATTTTGTCTTTCTTCCTCTATGATAACAGTAGTGATATCCAAAGAGAGAAATAAGTAGTATACATCAGCAATGCTTGCTTGAAAATGGCCCCTTATAAAATAGAAGTCCTAGAAAATGTTAAAAATATAGGGTTTTATAAAAAATTGCCAAAAATATTACTTTATTTATTGAACAAGTTGTGTATGAGAACTACTAATATTATATATCTCAGCCTTAGCTGGCATGATGGAAAATACAGAGACCCAAATTTGAAAAGGACAGAGATAATGTAAATGGGAAATAGTCATGCCATAGTAACCTAGGAGACAATTCCACTGTTTCACCTCTGAACCTTTCTGCATTCACAACACGAGCTTTTCTGGGCCACATTCCACATCCAAACCACAGCACACATAAACTTTTCCATGGGCTCACTGCTAATCCAGGAGAAGAGTGATTAATGTCTGATGAACTCCAACACTGTCTCAGAAACTATGCTGTATGCTTTATTAATGAAGATCTTTTCATTTATGAAACTAATTCTATATGATATTGATGAGGAAATGCTTAATCACATTGTGTTAATTAGCTGTGTGTCACTTGTCGAAAATACTTGATAAGAACAATATAGAGGAGTAAATATTTATTTTGTCTAACAGTTTCAGGGGTTCAGCAAAGTGTCCTGCCTCCAATGAGCCACCTTCCATAGCCAGGCCCTACCAACCTACAGTTACTAGTAAGGAAGTTCATTCAAATTATTGATCCACAAAAGGATTAATCTGCTGGCAAGGCTAGAGCCCTCATGATTCCATTATTTCACCTCTGAACCTTTCTGCATTGACAACACATGATTTTTTTCTGAGCCAAATTCTACATTCAAACCACAGCACACATTAACTTTTCCCTGGGCTCACTGTTAGTAAGGGGATCTAGTATTGGAATCCAGGTTTATCTCATTCAAAGTCCAGTGCTTTCCGTAATTTAACATGAATTTCTCATTGGCACAAAATTTATACATAGGGAGAATCTAATCTAATCCCAAGAAATATCAAATTTACTTTTTATAGAGTTTGTCAGAACAGAGTGTATTCTATAAGACATGAGTTAAACTTAATTCTAAGTGAAGTTCACATGGTTTTTATCAGGCAACACAACATAGTGGTCATCAGCCTAAGCTCTGATATTCACTTTTGTGATTTTGAATCCTGTTTTAGCCCCTACTTGGATGAGCAGCTGTTTTTCTTCCATGCCCTTTTTTCATAATGCTCTGTGTCTCACCTCAGGCTTAAATCTTCCCTCCTCAAGATTGTTTTCATCAGGTATTTTGTCACAGTAATAAAAATTGGTGAACTATACCCATTTACTTAATGCTGTCTTGGTTTTATTCCAGAAAGTCTTTAATCCCAGATCTCTTGAAACATACCTTATCCAGGGAAATCCAGAATGGTTGTTCAACTTAGGCAATATACAATTCAGCCCAAGTATAAGCCCTGTACTTAGGCTCTTGTCTAATGCTTGATTGAGCCCTTTTAGAATTTAACAGTTGTAATTCAAAGCAATAATCAGGATTGCCTCTGGGAATACTGATAAGCAGATGTTAATAAATCAAAAAGTGGTCGCAAGGATAGAAACAAATATTAAGAAGTAGCTTAAAAGCAAAACAGGGAGAAGATGATATAATTACTTACAAGTCAGAAGACACTGAATTCCTACAAGAGAATGATCAAAGAGCCAATATATTTAGTGAGCCAGGACTGGTAAGTTGGGGATGCCAGAAGAGTGGGTGGGAAAAACAGAAGACCTCAGACCCACTCTTGATAAGGAGCACCAAGGACTAGACATAGGTATTTGAGGCAACCTTCAGAGTGTCTGTGAAGAGTTTACACTACTGTAGTATGCAATGCCTGTCTGAAAAATTAATGACTCCAATAGCTGCAGGATAAGGGGAAGAAAAAGATAACTCAAAAATTACAAAATTCTTTTTTTTTTTTTTTAATTTTTTTAATTAATTTATTTTTTAAATTGGTGCATTGTAGTCATATATCAATCACATTGGAGTACAAGACTTGAGAGGATATACAAGCACACATCATCCAATTAGCCCTCCTCCAGCCCCCGTCCCATTCCCTCCCCCTCCCTCCATCCCACACTTCTTTGGTGATTTACTTTGATACATTTGTTTATGTACCTCCTGCATTTTAAAGAGGCTCCGTCCTCCGGTATTACATACCCTCTGATTGATCACATTAGTTGCTTCACTATAGGGCCCTTTCTATAGCTCAACCTCTTCCTGTTGCCCTTTTCCTCCTAGTTATTGCTGATTAAGAGAAGCGTCTGATTTATATTTTCTGCGATATTTCTCTGTGCATGCTGCGTTGCAAGTACCAATCCCACTCTTGATGGTCCCAGTAGTGGCCTGGCTACTCAGTGGACTGATCCAGACCTCGCTGGCTCACGCAGCGGCCTTGCCTCATGGGAGGACCCAGTTCTGGTCTCGCTGGCCCCTGAACCGGTCAAACCCCTAAGCTGGCTTTGGCCCCAGCACTGGTCATGCCTCAAGGCAGGCTCCGATGGCGGCCTCGCTGGCCCCAGCACCGGCCTAACCCCTCGTCAGGCTCTTGTCCTGGCCTCGGAGGCCCCAGTACCGGCCTTGCCTCAAGGCAGGCTCCGATGCCGGCCTCGCTGGCCCCAGCACCGGCCTAACCCCTCAGCAGGCTCTTATTCTGCCCTGGAGGCCCCAGCACTGGCCTAACCCCTTGGCAGGCTCTTATCCTGGCCTCGGAGGCCCAAGTACCGGCCTTGCCTCATGGCAGGCTCTGATGCCTGCCTCGCTGGCCCCAGCACCGGCCTAACCCCTCAGCAGGCTCCGGTCCCATCCTCGGGGGCCCCAACACTGGCCTTGCCTCACGGCAGGCTCCGATGCCGGCCTCGCTGACCCCAGCACCGGCCTAACCCCTCAGCAAGTTCCGGACCCGACCTCGGAGGCCCTAGCACAAGCCTTGCATCATGGCAGGCTCCAATGCCGGCCTCGCTGGCCCCAGCATCGGTCTAACCCCTCTGCAGGTTCCAATCCCGGCCACGGAGGCCTCAGTAGTGGCCCTTCCTCACAGCAAGCTCCGATGTCGGCCACTGGCCCCGGCGCCCGCCTAACCCCTCAGCAGGTTCCGATCACAGTCTCTGTGGTTAGTATTTCAAAGGTTCCAGTTGTAATGTATCAGATCTCTGCCTCCCCCGAATATTGGCCACTGGCATTGCCACTGCCTCCACCGTTTCAAATCCTTCCCAGGCTCTTCTTCCACTCTGAATGTTGTCCAGTGTTCCTAAGCATGCGTGATGGTAGCATTCGACATTTGGTGTAATTTCTCCAAAAAAATAAAGTTGGTAAAATCCGGTTTCTGCTTCTCCTGAATACAAGTCTCTACCACCATCGCGAAGAACTCTTTCAACACCGCATTTCTCCTTGGTCTCCGCTAAACTCTCTCCTTATATGTGATGTCTGAGATTCTTAACAATATAGAGAAATAGCAGTCCTCTTTCACGGCGAATTTTTCCATAAGTTCCAGTGCATTTAGATAAGTTTTGTCTGCATCTCCAGTGTCCTGGCATCCATAACGGCTTTCTTACCACCTCTCCGATATTTTTCTTTATCTTTTTCTGTTCTGGGCCCGGTTTCTCCAGGGGTCTGGCGTGCTACTCGCAGTTCGGCCGGGACCCAGAGTCCCGCGATCCGGGCTCCAGCTGTCCTGCCCTGTGCTCGACCCCCGCCCAGAACCCAGCGTCTTACTGGGCCTGGTTTCTCCAGGGGTCTGGCGTGCTAGGCGCAGTTCGGCCCGGGGCCCAGGGTCCCGCGACCCAGGCCCCGGCTTTTGTGCGCCGCGCGCGACCCCTGCCCAGAACCCAGCGTCTTACTGGGCCTGGTTTCTCCAGTGATCTGGCGTGCTACTCGCAGTTCTGCCTGGGGCCCAGAGTCCCGCGACCCGGGCCCCATCTGGCGTGCCCAGCCCGCGACCCCAGCCCAGAACCCAGCGTCTTACTTGGCCTGGTTTCTCCAGGGATCTGGCGTGCTACTCGCAGTTCTGCCTGGGGCCCAGAGTCCCGCGACTCGGGCCCCATCTGGCGTGCCCAGCCCGCGACCCCAGCCCAGAACCCAGCGTCTTACTTGGCCTGGTTTCTCCAGGGGTCTGGCGTGCTATGCGCAGTTCGGTCTGGGGCCCAGAGTCCCGCGACCCGGGCCCCATCTGGCGTGCCCAGCCCACGACCCCCGCCCAGAACCCAGCGTCTTACTGGGTCTGGTTTCTCCAGGGGTCTGGCATGCTACGCGCAGTTCGGCAGGGGCCCAGAGTCCCGCGACCCGGGCCCCATTAGGCGTGCCCCGCCCGCGACCCCCGCCCAGAACCCAGCGTCTTACTGGGCCTGGTTTCTCCAGGGGTCTGGCGTGCTATGCGCAGTTCGGCCCGGGGCCCAGGGTCCCGCGACCCAAGCCCAGGCTTTTGTGCGCCGCGCGCGACCCCTGCCCAGAACCCAGCGTCTTACTGGGCCTGGTTTCTCCAGGGATCTGGCGTGCTACTCGCAGTTCTGCCTGGGGCCCAGAGTCCCGCGACCCGGGCCCCATCTGGCGTGCCCAGCCCGCGACCCCAGCCCAGAACCCAGCGTCTTACTGGGCCTTGTTTCTCCAGGGGTCTGGCGTGCTACTCGCAGTTCTGCCTGGGGCCCAGAGTCCCGCGACCCGGGCCCCCAAAAATTACAAAATTCTAAGAAATGTTTCTAATTTTATTATTTTTAGATGTTTCTGAACTAGAATTTTAATGAGCTTTCTTGGCTAGTTTGCTCCCATACAGTTCCCATCAGGATCCCTGTCCAATGAGCTGTTCATTGGAAATGCATCAGCCAGAGCTATGTCCATGCTCAGCCCTGACTACCCAGCACAGGCACAGAGAGGCTCTTAATTATACTTGTGATGTGGAAAAATGAAATATAATTTGTGATGGTCCTGGCCCTTCTCCTTACTGAATAATGCAGGCTGGGCTGTTGAGTGTCTTTTGAATTTCACCATCTGTAGGAGTTCTCTTGAGTGCCATGTCAATTCTTGGGATTTTTGTGATGGGGAAATTAGATGAAAAATTATGAGGGCTAGGAATTTTTAGGGAGTGCTATCACAGAAGAAAAAGTGAAAGGTGGAGTTTTCAGACATATTAATCAGACCATCATTCACATTCATAAAATTTTAGAAATGTTAGAAAGTTAAAGAGGTTACCAAGTGACTTTCTTGACTAGATGAGACCAGAAGATGCTACATCATTTGCCTTTTGCTAATTATTTGAATCTCTTTAAGCTCTTGCTCTTCACAATATGTTCTTTGAAACAGCAGCATCTATTTCATTTAGAAAGTATTAGAACTATAGAATCTCAGATCCCATACCAGAATTATTGCATTTAGATCTGCATTTTAACAAGACCCCAAGTGAATCTCAAGCATGTTAAATTTTGTGATTTGCCCGCTTAATACATTTTTACCTATTCTTGGACAGCCAGGGATGGGGAAATCTTTTTTTTTTTTTTTACAGAAAAGATGTTCTACTTCTTGATGCTTCTGAATATTTAAAATATAGTAGCCACCTCCTTCCTTGAAGGGTTAATATCTTTTAGTATATTATAAGGTGGAGCCACTTATGAAAATGCAGACTGAGAAGAGCTAATGATTCCAGAAATGATAATAAATGCTGTTATCAATGCACTTTTACAGTGATAACCCTCAAATTAAAAATATGTTATGGTCTTTTCTTTTTATTTTCTTCATAAAATGTAGCAAAAAATATAAAATTTACTATAATAAAATCTTCCAAGTGTATGGTTGAGTATAGTTATTTATGCTTGCCTTGTTGTATAACATTACCATCTTGCAAAACTGAAACTTTAAACCTATTGAACAACAACTCTCCATTCCTCCCTCCTCTACCTCTCCACTTTATTTGCTGTATTTGTGCATAGACCATCATGTTTTGAGAAGGACTTGAGAGGCTCACATGGTTACAGATTGCAATTGTCTCCTGAAAGTATACATCCTAATAAAAACTTTGCCCACATCCATGTGAAACTCTACATTGTGGGTTGTATGACATCTTAAGCCACCAAGTTTGTGCTAATTTGTGATTCAGCCACAGAAAAAGAATACATCTTTGAAGTGAGACATAGAAAATGCAAATATTCTGTTCCCCATCAACTTTTTATTTAATGATTTTATTATTATCTCATTCCCTTTACATGATTGCTGAAAGAATTATCCTACATTGGTATAATAGTTTCCTCCAATGGTGGTAAATGAGTTTTTCTTCTTTATTATTATTGTTGTCGTTGTTGTTATGGACTCATGGGTTTTTATTTATTAAGTATATTACAAATAATTGCAGACATTTCTTAAAATTCCACAAAGCTTTTGAAACATCATACCATTCACTCTCTTGGGTAATGTGTTCATTTTTAGAAATGGAATTTGTTCACTTAAGTTGTAAAGGAAATTATGGACCTCATGATAATGGCCCCTTTATGAAAGATATAATGTAATTTTTGTTATTTCACAACCCTAGGATTCTGGGCTGTGTTTGACTTTGCACCACCTCTTTCAAATGCATGAAAACTTCCAGAATAAATAAATACCAATCTGGCTTTTTTTCCCCCTTTCCATTAACAAGTGCTATTTTCAGTGTTTGTTTTTGAGAACCTTTGTGTAATTGCTGCCAGAAGTCTAGAGCACACTGATTAGTGTTTCTTAAAGTGTTTTTACAACACTCAAATCATTTCTCAAGGCATTATTACTCCACATTACAACAGAAAATATGAAGTTGAGGACTGGTTTCTATAGCTCAAAACTTTCCAATGTTTTCTTCTCTTATGTGAGCCTATACTTCTGTATGTGTGTGTGTGTGTGTGTGTGTGTGTGTGTGTGTGACAGAGAGAGAGAGAGAGAGAGAGAGAGAGAGAGAGAGAGAGAGAGAGAGAGAGAGAGAGAGAGAGGACAACATGTTTCCTGGAGAATCTTATTTCAAGTTCTTATGATACTATCCTCCTAAAATGAACATTTCTCTCGTTAGGAAACTTTATGGATCCTACTCATGTAACTTCTCCATGTAACTTTGAAAAGAGAGAAGCTCTGGATTTCCCTGAGAAGTGTAAAAATTAACATTTGCATAGAGAATATAAAGCACCATGAAACACTAAAATCAAAATGCATTAAGTACTTTTGCACCAAACACAATTACTATGTTTCTTGGGAACTGAATATAACTGCATTGGTAAGCTAAGAAAATGTTCACTGCTAGTTTTGGTGAAAGCAGAAACTAAACACTCTAAGAACTCAGAGGAGAAAAGATTGTTCCAAAGGGATCTGTGAAATGTTTATAGAAGAGAGAAAAAACATACACTTTTATTGCAAAAATGCAAAGTCATTGAGAAAATAAAAATAAGATTTCTATGAAGTTCATGAGATCTATACATTTATTTTTAAATTAAAAGAGTCTTGCTAGACACAGTGGAATTAAAAGAGTCTTGCTAGACACAGCAGTGCAAGCCTATAATCCCAGAGACTCAGGAGGTTGAGACAGGTGGATTGTAGATTGGAGGCCAGTCTAGTCAATCTACTGATACTCTGTCCCAAAATTAAAAAAAATAAATCAATTAAAAGGCTGGATATTTATCTCAATGGTAGATTGCCCCTGGGTTCAATCTCTAGTATCAGAAAAAAATATCTAGGTGACTCAAAGAGCTCAATAACTTCTCTGAGTTACTGCTTCCTCTGTTGATTAATATGTCTAAGATAATGGGCTAAGGGAAGAAGCACCCTGTGCTGTCATCCTGAATTCCAACCTTGGTTTCTACCTCTTGCTTTATGTTTTTCTCTTTATAGAATACTGTTATCTTTTCCTCCCTACTGTTCATTTTCAGAAGCCTAAATGAAAATTATTTTGTTGCCTCTGTCAAAATGGTGTCTTGTACACTTGAGATTTTTACTAGAATAATAGCATATCAGAAACAGAAGAGGCTTAATAAATCAATGAATTAAATACCTCATTCCTATGGGAGTTTAATACAAAAAAAATAATGAGGATAACGGGGTGGGCTGAAAGGGGAACACACCAAGAGCTATTTACTTATGAATGTATCACTTTGAGTTTCACTATGCTATATAATTAGAATTCAGCAATAGAATTCTAAAAATGAAACAACCCACAAAAGCAAAACAGAAGAAAATATAATAAAACAGGCTGGGTTTATTTTGAAGTGGGAACTTAAATTATTTCACTCACTTTCCTACATGCACACAGGGGAAGAGTGCCCTTTATTTCTACAATACCCATGCTCTTTCTCTCTTTTCTTGAAATATATGGCCACTCAGCCCTTCTTTGATTTATTTTCTTTGAAAGGAGTTCTGGAACAAGAGCCAAACTATTTTCCTCTTAACAATACCATAAGAAAAAAGAAAGTATATTATATCAAATGATCATATAAATGCAGTCTCAGTGTCCACAAGACCACAGAGCTGTGGGAAGCTGATAAGCATGGGAAACAGAAGAGTTAAAGGAAACAAACTCTTCTCAAATCAGAAAATTATTGCATAGAATTATAAATCTCTTGGATTTTTTCATAAAACCAAAAATCCTAAAATCAATGTAAAAATTCCAGATTTTGAAATATTGCCAATTTTAATGTTTAAAATTTCCATAAGTTGTATCTTATTAATGTAAATATTAATTTAAGGATGTTAATTAAAGAAATTTAGAAGATACAAAGAATTGTGAATAAAATCATCATCAGTACTTCTAACACTTAGAAACTATCATGGTTAACGTAGATTTTTTAAAATAAAAATTCTAATTTTATTAGAGTAAAGCAATATTATACAAACTTGATTTCATTCAAAAGCAATTTAATATAAATCTAATTTAGCTTGCAGGTCAGTTTCTATTTCTGTAACTTAATTGTCCCAAAGCAGGTTAACTATAAAATCTAGAACAGAGCTTTCTTCTTCTAATCCTTAGTGTAGGGAAACATACGAATATTATTATCCCGTTTAAAGTACCAATGTAAAGGGTGTCTTCCATGAGCTCTAAATCTTGCTGTAAGATTTGTCCTTCCATTTCTTTGTTCTGAGAAATAATCTGGTCCATCACAGAGCAAAGCTTTTATTCAGTTTTTAAACTTTAATGATAGTTAAAAAATAATAATGCATCTTTATAGCATAATCCTGGTGGTAAATATTTAACATCTCATAAATCCACCATGACAGAGATTCCCAAGTCAATGAAAATGGATAGGAAAGCTGAAATATTCACAATTTCCATTTTGAAAGATGATATAAAAAAGGACATCCATCTCGCAGTCCTTTTTCCCCTTTCCTTTAGTTCAGAATTTTTCTTTTTCCTTGGTAGAAGCAGTTTGGTGTATTTATCAGGGGGCTTCAATCTTCCTGAACTCTTCCCTAATCCAAGTACTTGTCATGATAAAACACATTAAGAGAGAGGTCTCACATATAGTCCATAGGAGAGGTTGAGAGTCATCAACAGTGTTTCCCTTGCTTTTTCATCGGCACAAAGGATACTCACAACTATCTTCCTGCCTCTTTCAGCAAGTGATTCATGGCTTACTTCCATTTGTGTTTTGACTTAACTTTAGAGAATTATACACATATGTGTATGTACATACATGCTATATGTAATATGTAAAATATTTAATATATTTACATGACTCATTCCCCATACATGTAGACTATGTTGATTATGCATCTTTTAACTTGCTGGGTCCTGACTAAATAGGCAAATATTTCTCAAGTGCCAGTGTGTGTTGTGGTGGATGTGGGGTACACATAAGCACATTCCAGGATGATTTATTGATTAGTCACATGTGGTACACTACAAACTTATATTATCTCTGGGAACTAAACTAATTATAAAATATAACAGGGGAGAATGCATTATGCAAGGCAACTTTTAGAGTGTTTATGTAACTTATGATAAACTATCTTTTGGAAAAAACTATACCCTGACACCCACCCTACCTACCCACCAGGATAAAGAAGACAGTTGTGTGGATGGGCCATGAGTGGACATCCAACCCAAGCTCATCCAGTCAGAATTTCTCCCCTTGGAATTTTAAGTGTGTTTCTTTCAACAGTGGTTTTATATACTGGGGGAGCATTGTCTTCTAATATGGGCATGAGAAAAATGAGAGAAAAATATGAAACTGATGTGCAGAGAGAAGCAGATATCGGAAGTCCAAGAGTGAAGCTGAGAGGCCTCAGGCTTGTTTCTGAAATATTTTTCATTCCTGATTTTAGCTTATTGCCAAACCCTGGAATCCTCTGTGCCCTTGGGCTTTGTGACATTGACTTTGTTTTAAAAACATAATCATACAAACACATACCTCATTATTTACTTAAACTTTTATGTAACCAATGTTTTTTTATTTTCTTGCTTGCAACCAAAAATAAGTTGGGCAGGATTTACAGTTTGCATTTTATTTTTCCTACCATGAAAACTATAGAATGTAGTTGTGGCATTCATACATAAAGCCTGAAATGAAAAATTCTTTAGGAGTTGGACCTTCAAAAAATGTATGTTTGTTAAAAAGTAGGTTTGGAAGGAAAATGTCAAAATCTGATCACTTATACAGTGATTTGTAGCTTTCTAAAAAGCTTTCCATCAGTCTTCATTCTAACTCAGAGGGTTTAAAATAATTATCGCCATTATACAGAGCAAAAAGCTGTCGCTTATGTATGTTAAATGGATCTCATTGAATCATAGCTGCCAGACTGTACAGGGTCCAACAGAGATAGATAGATAGATAGATAGATAGATAGATAGATAGATAGATAGATGATAGAGAGATAGAGAGAAAGAGAGAAAACCAACCTTCACTATGCATATGTATAGCACCTATCATCTTGGAGTGATTGCTTCTTTGGGAGGCTGTTGCTCAAGTGTTCACTGGCTGGTAATCAGTTGAGTAAAAGCAATATATACAATGTGGCAAAAAAAGCTTTTTTTAAAAAAAAATCTGTAGTGCTTATCTATATGTAAATTAGTTAACCAAATAATAAATAGAAAAAAGAATTTTAAAAATATAGAAAATAGTCTTTCTAATTATTTGGTACAAGGTACTGTGTGCAGGAAGCAAGATTGTATGCACACACACACACACCCCGAAACAAGACAGGAATGGGTTAAGCACTAAATAAGCAATGAAGTTGAAGGCAAAAGTGAAACAATGACCCCGCTTTAGACACTGATGTCTCTTTCAAATCATGCCATTATGAGGGTAGATTCTGGTATGCACAGTCAAACTTCTCAAAGTGGCATAAGCCTGTTTACCACACAAGCTTAGATCTCTCCTAACAACCATCTGTAATGCAGAGTTGGCCAGCCAGTGTCTGCCCCCATGCTGGGAAGCCAAATGCTCACTCACTTACCTTGTTTTCATAAGGAACAAATAAACATCTGTGTGCATGACAGCATGCAGGTAGGGCTTTGCTGGCAGTGTAGCTTTGGCTCTGAGTACTGCTGTGAGCTTTGTGGAATTCTCCCTTTTGAGCTCTGGACACACTTCCCCCAACACACACTTCAGTGAGGCATTCATTCATTTAGTTTGAAATAGAAGAATGCAGAATTTGTCTGGTCCTTAAGTAATGGGAGAGAGTTTAATAAAAAATTAAAAGTACACTATTCTCAAGTTCCATTCATTTTTCTGTAAATGGCATCATTTTGCTCTTTTTAATGGTTGAGTAAAATTTCATTGTGTGAATATACTACAATTTTGTTATCCATTCATCTGTTGATGGACACCTATGCTGGTTCCATAATTTGATTATTGTGAATTGTGCTGCTATAAATATGGATATGTATATATGGCTATAATAGCTTGACTAAAGTTCTTTTAGAAAGATGTCCAGGAGAGATATCACTGGGTCATATGGTGTTTTTATTCCCAATTTTCTGAGAAACTTGACAATATTATTCTGAGTTTGCCAGTATCAAAAATAAATAATTGTTTATCATATGTGGAAGCCAGATAGAAATTGTGAAACAAGAATATTCTCAGATACACAATCAGAGACTCCAATGGAGTGTTAGGTAGAATTTAGGGGAAGAATGAAGACATAAAGAAGATAAAAGTTTGCCGGGCGTGGTGGTGTATGCTTGTAATCCCAGCATTTGGGAGGCTGAGACCAGAGGATTATGGTTCGCAGACAGCCTCAGCTACTTAGTGAGGCCCTCCAAAACTCAGTGAGATCCCATTTCAAATTAAAGAATAAAAAATTGGGCAGGGGGTGTAGCCTAGAGGTCGAATGCCTCTGGGTTCCATCCCCAGACCCGCAAAAAAAAAAAAGAAGATAAAAGTTGAAATAATATTATGTATGTATGTTAAACTACTAAAGACAATCTCAAAGACGTTTCAAGGGAAGAGAAGGAAGGAGGGGTCCTGGAGAAAACTGTTCCATGAGTTGTGTGCATGTATATTCCTACCACATTGAACATCAGCATAATGTAAAATTTCAATGCACTGATTTAAAAAAGTGAAAGTAAAAGGATAATTGAGGAATTAAGGAACAAAGTTAAAAAGTAAATAAACATACACACTCACACACAGAAAATCCACATACAGAACAAGCAATGGGTATTACAAGATCTATGCTGATGTTTATAAAATGGTAAACATGAATCAAGAGCTCAGGAATAAGAGATCAGAACTCTCAAAATAACATAAGTAACAACAACACAGCAGTTATTTAGAAGCTGTGTGTGAATGTGTGTGTGTGTGTTGTGTGTAGATGTGTGTTCTTTTTGGAAACAAACCCAGCTCATAAAGTTGCAAAGGCTTTAATTGTGAGAGAAACATGATAGCATTTAGGAATAATTCCCAGAGTTGTCATCATTCTCACTACCTGTGGATAAGAACTGAAATGAGGCAGAGAATGGAGATAATGCAGAGTGAGGAAAACTCTATTTTCTGGGCAAATATTCTGACATAGTAGAGTTAAGCTGGAAGTTCCTTTCTTTTAATGTCTTTTTCTGAAACTTAACTCTATATATCTGAAACTAACAACTTAATAGATGCTAGAAAATAAGATTAAATGAATGTTGTAAAAGCATAGTATAATAAGGGCTCTGGGGGACTTAAGATGTCTCTTAATCAGAATTAATCAATAACCATAAGCCAAATGTAAAACTTACCACAGTCCACATTATATTACAGACTGAAAGGAAACTTGTATTTGTTGAGAGATCATGACATAAGAGGTACCTTCTTATGTTGTCTGGGAGGAGATCCTCAATGGTGTCAAGGAGGAAGGGTAGAGGAGAAAGAAGGCTGAGATTCATTAATGGAATACTACCTTCGACTATGTGTATACAAAAGTTTGGATGGTGAGATCTGAACGTATACCAATTCTCTGCATGGTCTTCCTTACGCATGAGTATATAGAAGGAGGTGACTGATATTTCTTCTCACCTGAAATGATCCACTGTACTGAATGATATTAAATGAAGTCCTACTAAGTGACTCTCTAGTGAGCACATATCAGTTAGGTGTGTCATTTCATAAGGTAAAAACACAAAAAATAAACTTTAGAAGCTTTATTCAAATTGAATTTGAAAACAGAACTTTGGATTGTGATCATCTTATTTGGTGGACAATCCATGGATGTTTATAAGAGAGATAATTATTCAGAACTTAATCTGTACATTAAGAAAGGATCTGCTTTATAGATAAAATAGGCATTGTCTGTTTTCTAGTCATTTTGATGAGTTCTGAAATGTCTACATTTCTCAAATTCTATACTTTCACATGTGGCCCTAACACCAATATGCTTAAAATTTACATTAGCAGAGCTAATTTCTTATGTCAAACTAGAGTTATTTAAAGGCATCGGTTAAATTACTCATTGGCCCTAAAGATAAATAAAATATAAATCCATAAACTTCCACTTTATAAAAATACAAACATCAGAAGATTATTTTATTCTTAGGAAGATCAGGGGAATTTTGTATGCAGGTTTCGAGAAGGAGGAATGAAAGGGTGAGACACTGAAAGGTTGTGCAACTTCATCATGTTGTCCACAGCTGCTTCTGAATTAGAAGCACATTTCCATGTCTGAATGATGTCAGTAGGTAGAATCTAAATCAGTATGACTTTGATATAAATAATGTTCTTTGCATCCTATGGGATTCTGTCAGAGTGCAAGACTTGGCTGGTCTCCAGGGTCAAAAGACCTATTGGGTTTCTAAGTCATTTGTGGACTGCAAGAGTCTCTTAGGAAATAAAGCTTCTGCAGTTAATAAGGACAGGACCCTCGCTTGGACGTTTCAGTATTTAGCAAGTCTGCTTAACAAATGATACACCAATAAAGGCACCAAACAGAGAAAAAGATGGAACAGCCCTGCTTTGAGAATGATGCAATCTAATTATGGAGACGGTTATTTGAGTGTGTGTGTGTGTGTGTGTGTGTGTGTGTGTGTGTGTGAGAGAGAGAGAGAGAGAGAGAGAGAGAGAGAGAGAGAGAGAGAGAGATATTAGGATTTAATGATTGAATAAAAAGGTGAATAATATTAGTACAATGCCTTACACATGCACAGTTCTTTTATATTTTGTCACTGAACCTTAATAAGAACTTCAAGAGAAAAATATTATTGGGTGAGGAAACTAAGCCCAGGGAAGTTAAGTTGCCCCCAGAACAAACAGGTAGAAAGGTACAGCCTGAAATAAATGTTCTCCTCCTGGGCCTCATCTCATGTCTTCTGGTGGGTTCTGTTCTGTACTGCACATGAATACAGAATATAAAGCTTCCACAATTCAGGTGCTACATTCTGTCATAGAAGATATAGAAAGTATTTGAGCAGTCAAGGGTGGCTTCTTTAAAAAAAAAAAAAAAAGAAGTGAGATCTGAGGTGACCTGTGCAGAACAGGGAGGAGTGGGAATGGAATGGACAAGTGGGGATTTGAAGCCAGACGGCTTGAATTTGAATTTTATCACTGTCACTTTTCAGCCATGTGACCTTGGCAAGTTAATTAACTTTTAACTTTTTTTGTAGCTCAGATGTCTCATCTGTAAGATGTAGATGACTGTTCTGAGCATAAATGGGTTAAGATTTATAAAGCATTTCCAAAAGCCCCTGGCAATTGTCCACTTTCAATAAATGGAGGCATTCTTGTTACTATCTAAGGGCTTGTTTACTCACCTACCCAGGCTTTTAGTATGTATTGTAAATTCTCATGAAGAGGAGACAGGCACTGTCCATGGTACTTAAATTAATGATTGCATCCTCTGTGGGCAAAACCACAGAAGATACAAAGGGTATGGATGCCACAGCCTGAACCAGCTGATCAATCTCAATGGCACAGAAAGAGATACAGACATTGTGTGCCAGCTGGTATGATAAAATCTAAAACACACACCATCATTTGTGAAGCATTCTTGCCAAAATTATTTTACCTGGATTTAATAACACCTTTAGGAATCATTTACAGTCTATAATCCATGTTGAGAACACAGGGGATGCTAGGACAAGCAAATGACACTATAAGAAAATAATTAGACAAATAAAGAATGTGGAAATTTCCATAGGACAAATAAGCCAATTTATCCAATACATAGAAAATGCAAAAAACAAAAAATCAAAGAGAAAGTAGTTTAGATTAAAAGTAGCCAAAATATACTTTAGAGACAGAACAACAATGGCCCTTTTCTCTAAATGCCAATTTAACAAATCACTTGTATGAAGACTTTTTTATTGTTGCATTATAGTCTCACACCATATGTGGATCATGTTAACAATGGCATATATTCACACAGTACTTGGTGCTTTCCCACCCCTGTTCCCCTTTTTCCTCCCTCCATGTTTTTTGACAATCACGAACAATCATAGGTATGAAATGATTTTTAGAAAATACTGTTAACACTAATAGGTTTAAAACATGGCCTTGAAGTTATAAAATAAAATCTTTCTTTTCTCAAAAAAGTAAATCTTGAATAAAGCAAGATTTTTCTTTGCTTTTTACTTGAGAATAAATTGATAAAAGTAAAATTGAGTGATACGAGATTTGAAAAGCAATTTGAGCTATTTTAGAATTAAGCATCTCCTGCCCTTTCTTCAAGACCCCAAAGAAATCCCACTGAGTATCCCAGGCCTTTATAGGAGCCAGCATCTTATCTGTAACTGCATTTTATTTGAGAATCTTAAATGCTTTACCTGTGGAGAAGAGCTTATCTCAGAGAAGTAGCCAGAAGAAAGATAAAAAAAAATGGGAGAAAGACCATAAAATGACAGGAGGACTGAGAAGAATGAGTCAAGAAGTGAAGATATGAAAAACAAATCAAGAAAAATAACAGGAATATTTAAAAATAAGAGATGGGTGAAAGGAAAATATTAAGGAACAGGATGAAAAGAAATTGACATGGGAAGAAAGGTTAAGGGGAAAAATCTCAGAGCTCCAGAATACAATAGCATTTACTATTTGCAAAGCAAGCTGAGTTTACAGCAGGGGAGAAGGAACATGAATGAGGTCAAAACTGATTGTGGATGAGAGTCAGGAATAGTTTTAGGTACTTAGTTTATTTGAAACTAAAACCACACAACAGGGAGTTCATATGATTATTACCATTAGGAAATGAAGACAGAGAGTGGTTAAAGAGTTTGTCTGTGGTCATCCAACTAGTGGCTCAAAGTGTAGGATTCAAGATTAGGTGATTTGGCTCCAGAGGCTATACTTCAAATAACTGTTTTGGCAATACAGCTCGTAAGGCCCAAAGCCTATAACCAGACTACATAGTGTACTATGGCATACATTACATATGCAAATGTAATGCACATTTATATTTCTGTTTGTAACTAGACTATTCACCATAGCTTTCCTCCTAAATCATCAGATTGTATGCTACTCCACATTAAGTAGGACAAGAAAGGATCACAATGGGTTATCCTATCATCAAGCTAAGTTTCTTCAGCAGCCCAAGAAAAGATATTGATATCACATTCACAGAACCATGGAGTGATAGGGATACAGCTCAGTGGTAAAGTGCTGGCATGTCATGTGTGAGTTCTTGGGTTTGATCCCTAGCATCACAAAACAAACAAATTAAAAAGGAAACCATAAAACATGGAACTATGAGATGCTAGTGTTAGAATAAAATCAGATAATATTTCTTACATTTTTATTCATGCATTATAGTTATACATCTTAATGGAGTACAAGATGGTAGAGGCATATATACAAACATCACTCATTTAGCTCTTCCCCACTATCCTCTCCCATCCTTCCTTCTTTTTGGCTTAGTGATTGACATTAATATGTTTGTTAATGTATATCAAGTACATTAGGAAATTTCCCTCTTCCCTCCTCCTATCCCCTCAGTTAGGTAGCCTTATTTACTCATTTATAGTATCTCTTACTTTGTCTAGAATTCTTCCTATGACCCATTTTCTCTCAAGGTTCTACATATTAGGAAGAGCATTCAATTTCTCTCTCTCTCTCTCTCTCTCTCTCTCTCTCTCTCTCTCTCTCTTTCTCTCTCTCTCTATCTTTCTTGATGTGGTTTTGAATGTATGTTGCTAGTATTTTGTTTATCAGTATTGCATCCAAGTTCATCGATGATATAGGCCTTTACTTTTTCTTCCTTGAGCTGTCCTTATTTGGTTTTGGTATTAATGTGATGTTGGCTTTATAGAATATTTGGGAGAGTCCTATTTCTTCTTATTTCATGAAATAGATTGAGGAGTATCTGCATTAGCTTTTCTTTAAAGGTTTTATAAAATTCACTTTGAAAAACATCTGGTCCAGCTTGGCATGGTAGCTCATGCTTATAATCCCCGCACTTGGAAGGGAGACAGGAGGATCGCGCAGGTTCGGAGCCAGCCGCGCTGGTTTAAGAGACCCTGTTTCCAAATAAAAATGTAAAAATAGGTCTGGGAGTGTAGCCTAGAAGTAGAAGGGCTTCCAGGAACCCCAGTAACACCAAAAAAAAAAATTTAAGAAGTATAAAATAGGTCTGGGCGTGTAGCCAAAAAATATGGTCCTGGGCTTTAATTTTTTTAAATATATTTTTATTGATACATTGTAGTCAAACATCAAAATAGAATACAAGACTTGTGAGGATATCTAAGCACACATCATCCAATTAGCCTTTATCCAATCCCCATCCCACTCCCTCCCCTCCCTCAATCCCATGCTTGATTTAGTGATTAACACTGATATATTTGTTTACATATATCATGTCTTTTAAAGAGATTCTATCTTCCCCCATTCCATCCCCTATGTTTGGTCAACTTAATTGCTCCTTCATGGGCCCTTTCTTCAACTATATTTCCTCCTATTACCCATTTCTTCCTAGTTTTGGCATATTAGGGAAAGCATCTGATTTTTTATTTTCTGTGATATTTCTCTGTGTATGCCTCATTGCAAGTTGCAATACCACTCTTGAATGCCCTGGGACCTGCCTGGCCACCTGCCAAACTCTAATCCTAGCCTTGCTGGCTCCAGCATTGGCCTTGCCTCATGGCAGGCTTCGATACTGGCCTCAGAGGCCCCAGCACCGGCCTTGCCTTAAGGCAAGCACCTATCCTGGTCTCACGCTCCAGCTACGGCCTCACTGCATGGTAGGCACTGATTCCAGCTTTGCTGACCCCAGAACTGGTCTTGCTGCATGGCCAGCTCCAATCCTGGCCTCAGAGGCCCGAGAACCAGCCTTAACTCACAGCAGGCTCTGATCCCAGCTTTGTTGGCCCCAGAACCAGCCTTACCCCTCAGCAGGCTCTGATTCCAGCCTCCAAGGCCCCAGCACTGGCCTTGCCTCATGGCAGGCCCCCATAGCAGCTTCACTGGCCCCAGCACCAGCCTCACCACTTGGCAGGTTCCAATCCCGGCCTTGGAGGCCCCAGAACCAGCCTTGCCTAACAGCAGGCTCAGATCCCAGCCTGGCTGGCCCCGACACCATCCTCACCCATCACCAGGCTCTGATCGCAGCCTCAGAGGCCCCAGCACCAGCCTTGCCTCATGGCAGGCTCTGATCCTGGCCTCACTGGCCCTGACACCGGCCTCACCCTTCAGCAGGTTCTGATCCTGAGTCCCCAGCCATGATCTTGCTTCATGGAAAGCTCCAATCCCAGCCTCACTTGCCCCAGCACCAGCCTAGTTGCCCGGCAGGCTCCTATCCTGGCCTCAGAGGCCCTGGCACCAGCCTTGCTGTGCATTGGGCTCTGGTCTCTGTCACTATAACCAGGTGGTCCACAGATGTTCCCTTTTTTCTTCCTTTTTTTTTTTTGGTGGTACTGGGGTTCCTGGTAACACTTCTACCTCCGGGCTACACTCCCAGAGACCTATTTTATTTTATATTTTTATTTAAAAACAGGTCTCTTAAGCCAGTGAGCCTGGCCTCGAACTTACGTGATCTTCCTTCTCCACCTCCCAAGATTGGGAATTACAAGCTTGTGCCACCACGCCCAGCATTCTTCGATTTTTATTTTTTATTTTTTTAAATATGAGTGAGCAGTATATGTCTTTTGCAAAAGCTGGGACCCCAAATACCTAGTGGCAGTGAATTTTGTCTTCCCTCCAAAGGCAGAGGTCCACAGCTTCACTTCGGAGAGCAGGCTCTGCTGCTCCATGTGCACCCTGGCCTCACACTCTGTGCAGAGGAGCATGGTGGCCATGAGGGCTGATGAATCCCAGAACACTCAGCGTGGTGGCCCATCTGGGCTATGCAGGGCTCCCTCTGAAAGCCCTAAAACCCTTTTACCATTTAGTATGTTGTCCAGAATTCCCGAGCATGTGTGGCAGGAAGTTTACTTTTGGGGAGATTTCCTCAAAAGTTCAAGGTGGACTGGACTGGATCTGTCTGCCCCTCCAAATTCTGGTCACCACCACCACCGCTGCTGCCACTGCCATCTCAGTTCTCTCCTGAACACCTTTCCGACAGTTTGTTTTCCAGAATTCCCGAGCATGTGCAGCAGTAGCAGTATACCTTTGAGGATATTTCTTTAAAATTATGAGGTCGATTGGATTGAATCTCTGCCTCTACCAAATACTGACCACCGCTGCCTCTGCCATAGACATCAGTTCTCTTCCGAGCACCTTATTCACACAGCATGTTTTCCCAAATTCCTGAGCATGTGTGGTCATAGCATTCTACCTTTGGGGCAATTTCTTCAAAAGATCGAGGTGGATTGATTCAGATCTCTTCCTTGCCTGAATACTGGCAGCTGCCATTGCCACTGCCTCCACCATCTCAATTCTCTCCCAAACACTTTTGCAACACTACATGTTGTCCAGAATTCCTGAGCATGAGCAGTGGTAGCATTCTACCTTTTGGGCAATTTCTTCAGAAAACCAGGGTGGATTTAATCAGATCTCTGCCTCTCCCAAATACTAGCCTCTACCACTACCACCACCACCACCTTCCTCCTGGTTCTGAGCTGAGCTCCTTCCTTACATGATATGATGTCCAAATTCTTAAGCATGTTTGGCAGGAGCACTCCTCTTCATGGAGATTTTTTCCCCAAAAGTTCCAGGTGGATTAGATAGGATTTGTCTGCATCTCGTGAATCCTGGATGCCCCTGCTGCCATCTTGTCCCTCTCCAATATATTTTGTTTAATAAGAGAAGACAGTATGTGTGTTTTGAAGAGATTGTGGGATTGAGCACTCGGCAGCAATGAATTTTATCTTCCCTCCAAGAGCAGAGGCCCACAGCCTCACCGCATAGAGCAGGGTCTCCTGTTGCTGTTCTGAGTGCAACAGGAACCCCAGTGCAGCATAGAGAAGCACATTGGCCAGGTGTGCTGAGCTCCCCAGGATGCACGGCTCAGCTTCCCGCCTGGCACTACTCGGCTTTCTCCACCATGCCCGGATCATTTTTTTCAATAAGGTATGTTGTTAAGAGTTCCCCAGCATGCACGGCTGAAGCAGTCTTTTCTCTAACCCCTTCTGGGATTTTCTTCCAAAAATCACTTTTCTTGCATGGCGTGTGCCTCCTTGTCATCTTGCTTCTAATTCTGCCTTTATCCACTCTCTCTCCCGTATTCTAGATAGGAAGTCACAGCTGTAAATGTCTCAAGTTGTCCCACTCAAATATTAAACCAAAATCTGGTGTCCAGGGCTTCTCCAAGGAATGCATGTCCCATCTTGACACAGGATCCTGGGCTTTTTTTTTTTATACTAGGCTCTTTATTACTGTTTAAATATTTTTATTGCTATTGGTTGGTTTTAATTTTATAAATCTTTTCAGTTTAGGAAGGTTTTATTTATCTAGGAAGTTGTCAATTTCTTTCAGAGTTTCCATTTTGTTGGAGTGTAGTTTTTCGAAGTAGTGTCTAGTGCTTATATGAGGTATGTATAATTGTCAAGTTCATAGAGACAGAAGGTAGCACGGTGATGGTGGTTTCTAGTGGCCTGGGGATAGGGGTATTGAAGAGTTACTTTTTTTTTTTTTGGTGGTACTGGGGTTCCTGGAAACACTTCCCCAGGCTATACTCCCAGACCTATTTTATAGTTTTTTTAAATTTGGAAACAGGGTCTCTTAAGCCAGCGTGGCTGGGTTTGAAACTGCGAGATCGTCCTGTCTCCACCTCCCAAGCATAGGGATTACAAGCGTGTGCCACCACGCCCAGCATGAAGAGTTACTCTTTAATAGGAATAACATTTCAGTTTTGCAAAATAAAAAGAGTCCTATAGATGATAGTGATGGTGGAGAACAAAAATATGATTGCATTTTCTTGCACTGAAATAAACATTTAAAACTTATGAAGAGAATTTTATATTATGTATATGTTGCCACAATTAAAAACACAAAACCTAGGAACAAGAACAGGAAAGAATTTAAGACAATTTAAAAATTGGAGAACTTCCGGGAAGATGGCGACCCAGAAAAGCGGGGCTTAAGAGCCCCGCTAACAACCAATCTCCATTACCACAAAATCAGCGCCATTCATAGCCAGAAAACACCATCACCAGAGAAACAAAAAAATCACCAGGCTCCAGAGAGAAAGCAGACTGAGAACAGAGCTCAGAGCCACAGAGGAGATACAACAGCCTCACACCCGAGGACGCGGCAGCAGCGCTTTACTGCTGGTGGCAGCGGTGACTTCACCGGATGGCTACAGCAAGCAGAGGTGAGCCACTGCAGAACAGCCAGGGGGGATTTCTCGGTGCAGGGAGCATCTAAATCTCCCAGTGGCTGAGCTCCGCACACGCTGCAGGGATTCAGAGTGGAACTCAAAACCAAGAAGAAATACGCCAGCCTCATGGCTGAGGGTGTAGCAGCGGCGCCATATTACCACCGGCGGCAGTAGCAGCGAATTCACCGATTCCAGTACAGCTACATCTGCGTACTCAAGAACAGTGAGTCAAATTGCGGGCCACAGAGGGGAAATCCCAGTACTGTACTCCCTGGGACTTGACTCAGTGGGGGAGTGGCGGTGGCAGAGATATCACACCATAGGAGAACGTGCATCCTGGCACCCCCCACAGTCTAAAGCAGCCTCTATCGACTCTCTGGGTCGTAGACTCTGTGATATAACCCAGTAAAGGAGTAGTGGGGTCTGAGATACTACTGACTTGAGATCCAGAACACCTTAAGCGAAGTCATAGTGACCAAAGGGAAGAACCCAGAGAAGGCACAAACTTCCAAAATCATGGGAAAGAGGAATAATACTGGAACAATGAATGCCCACAATCCCACAACATCAGAACCCGATAAAACAGAAAATCAGAGATTTCTAGAAGATCAAATCAGGAAAATAACTGTAGAAATAATAGAGGTGCTTCGAAAAGAACTCAGAGAGAGCCAAAAAGAGATAAAGGATGCAATTAATGAAGTAAAGGCCTCAATTCAATTCAAAGCACAAACAACCGATTAGACCACATGGAGAACAGATTCTTGCTCTTTGAAGATGATCATTCCAAAATTGAACGCATAGTTTCTAATCTAGAAAAAAATATCTGACAGCAGGAATCTGATATTGAAGAAATATGGGCCAATTTTAAGAGAGCTAACCAAAGAATAATTGGAATAGAGGAGGGAAAAGAAAGTGAAACCAAAGGGATCAACAATCTCTTCAAGGAAGTAATAGAAAATTTTCCAAACATAGAGCAAGAGGTTGATACTCAGGTCCAGGAAACTTATTGAACTCCCTTTAGACAGGATCGGAGAAGAGGATCCCCACGCCACATAATTGTCAAAATGACCAATGTGGAAGCCAAGCAGAGAATCTTAAAGGCAACAAAAGCAAAGGGCCAAGTGACATTCAGAGGCAAACCAATTAGAATCACTCCAGACTTCCCAAACCAAGTCATGAGAGCCAGAAGGGCTTGGAGTAACATATTCCAAACTCTGAAAGAAAACAACTTCCAGCCAAAAATTTCCTACCCAGCAAAACTTTCTATCAAATTAGATGGAGAAATAAGAAGCTTCCATGACAAACAGAAACTGAAGGAATTTATGTCTTCAAAACCAGCGCTAGAGAAAATACTCAAAGAGATTAACTACAAAGAAGAAATAGGTAATACACACCAGAACCAGAGAAACAAGAGTTTCCATCCAACAGACAACTAAGATTGGTTATCTGTGGAGATTCATTATTTATGTTAGTCTTTTACCTATCTCTAAATGGTATTGTTTGCCTTTATTGTTGTTAATTTTTAGGATTTCTAGTTGGAATATTAATATACCTTCAGATATAGCATTCGGAAATATTTTATCCCATTCTATTAGTAACTTTTAACTCTGTTTACATTGTCTTTGGATATACAATATTTTTTTTTATTTTTTAGGGAGTTTATATACTCTTCTGTTGCCTGTGCCATTAAAATCATATCCAAGAAATCACTGCCAATTTCAGTGTTGTGAGGTTTTATGACCCAGATTTTCTCCTAAAAGTTTATAGTCTTAAGATTTATATTTAGCTCTTTTATCTATTTTGAGTTAATATTTGTATATGGGATTAGGTAAGGGTCCAATTTTATTCTTTTCCATGTAATTATTATGTTTCAACAATATTTAGTTAAAAGATTATTATTTCCACCACCAAATGTTCATGGAAACCTTGTCAAAAATAACTTGACAATATAGGGAAGAATTTAGCTCTAGGCTTTTATTTAACTCCAATGGTTTATATATCTGCATTTAGAATAGTACTACACTGTTTCAATTATTGTAGCTTTATATGGTTTGAAATCAGAAACTATATATCTTCTAGCTTTGTTCTTTTTCAAGATCGTTTTGGGTATCTAGAGTCCATATTCTATATTAGGATAGATTTTTTTTCTGAAAACTAAATATATAAATATATGATAGTTTCACCTAAAAAATAGAAAAAAAATATTCTCTGGTAAGAAAGAAAGTAAAAAGAAATATTGAAATGTTATCTTTAAGTCATCAAAAGCTTGATATCAGACAAATGAAACTTATGAGACATTATCATTTTTAATTTTGGATAAATTGCTATAATACTAGACGTCAACCACTAAGCTAAGCATGGGAGGGAGGGATGGGGAGAGAATGGGGTGGGGATCGGGTGGGGGCTGACTGGGTGATGTGTGCATGTATGTCTACAAAAGTTTGTATCCCACTATGATGTATGAATACAATGCATCAATAAAATAAAATAAAATAAAATAAAAAATAAAAATAAAAAAATAAAATAAAAATTGGATGTATTTCAAGAGACAAACTAGTATTAGCAACACGAATTTTGACCTTTTCCTTGAGATCTGACCTTGATTGCATGCAATTGCTTTGCAGAAATCAAGATTATGTATTGCCAGAATTATGGACACAAATTCAACATTTGTATAATGCATCTGTTTTTGTTCACCCCTACCATGAAAGGTATAATATCACCTGTAAAGAAAATATCTACATAATCCACCCAATTACCCTCATAATCCTAGTATTTGGAAGACTGAGACAGGAGGTTCAGAGGTTTACAACCTCTTACAACCTCAGCAATTTAGTGAGGCTGTTTGTAATCTAAGGAGACCCTATCTCAAACAAATGATAAAACAGGGCTGGGGATATAGCTTGGTGGAAGAATGTTTCTGGGTTCAGTTTCTTTCTTTTTTTTTTTTTTAAATAGGGAACACTTCACAAATTTGCATGTCATCCATGTGCAGGGCCCATGCTAATCTTCTCTGTATCATTCCAATTTTAGTATATGGGCTGCAGAAGTGAGCACTCAATTTCTAATAAGCACAAAAATAAAAATTTAAATAAATATCTACAGGCCTTTTTAGTTACTGTTTTATCTAACTGGAAGCCATCCCCTTCTCTTGAGAATTGTGTCCTAGGGCATATGAAGGTACTCACAGACACACACAATACCATATTCCCTATATTCCAAACTCCTACTTACCTCTTAAAACCCTTTTCAGAATATTACAAATATTTTCTAGAAAGCCAGGAATCCTTCTGGTTACTTGCCCCAGATTAAAATAATTCTAATCTGTCCTGGACCTTTGTAGTATATTGCTTTTATTTCAGTATATGCTAATTTATGGACTGAACTTCTTACTTCAATAATTACATTGTGAGCTTTTTTCAGAGAAGATACTGTCTTTCACCTCTACATTTCTAAATTTTCCAATATTATACTTCATAGAAAATTTCTTGGCAAATTTATTTGGTGAATAAATGAAAGGAGGAAAAAATTGGAAACTGACCATTGCATGCCTCTTCCATGTTCAGCTCTCAGAGTCCTAAGAAAACTCTTTTCCCTTGAATCAACCCATCAGTGTCAGTTGAAATTGTCTGTAGCATCTAATAAACCAAACATCTTGTCCTATATTCACACACTACTGCCTTTAAATATGTAAAAATGTCACAAAAGATAGCCTATCCTTCTGGAGGATGATAATTAAGTGTATACTTAAAAGTTGATGTAATTTCCTTTGAAGCACCAATGTTTTGCTGTTTCTCTTTCTGCATCATTAAAATGGAGGCAAAAGCAGAAAATGAATTTGGTTCCCAGTTGTTGGCCTTCTTCTCTCCCTTCTAAAATTCTGGAGGGAGCAGAGATGTCAGTTTTCTTCTTTTCACATTTGGAGAGAACCTTGAAACTGCTGGTTTGCATGATCTCTGCTCAAATGCAGGCTTTATTTGAACATGTGTCATGGGTTACAAGGTTCCTCGACATTCTGTATAGTATTTTCAATTCATACTAAATAGAGAAGCTTCATGATGGATGAAATAGAAAGAACAATTTCATTGTTGTTGTTTTTGTCCATGTTAAAGTAAAATGTTGGTAATCATGATAATATAAAAATAAAGGGAGAATTATTTAAACATAGATTTTTTTCTGAGCCACTAAGAAATGCTCCTATCAATATATTTTCTTTTTCAATTTCATATTTTTAATCTACTAGTGCTTATAAAGATATAAAAATGAATATTTATATAAATAAATATTTAAATAAATATTTTGTTTCTAAAATTTAAATATTTAAATCAAGAGAATATTTATTTTTTGTTTCTAGAATGTTATATGCTAGGTATCAGGGAGCAGAGGTGTAAAAAACAAGGGTTAGGGTAAAGGAAGTTATCATAAATAAAAAGTAATATTATAAACAGAAAAAGTGAGTTCTCACTGAGACCCGTCATCCCTACTCATCATGAGACTCACCGCTCAGACCCACCAAGCCTGAATGCATCTCAGTCCACTGGGGCAGGCAGGTGTCCAGATGGGCAATGCCTGCTGGGAGCTCTACTGCCTGGAACATGGAATTCAACCTGATGGGCAGATGCCCAGTGACAAGACCATTGGTGGAGGTGATGACTCCTTCACCACCTTCTTCTGTGAAACTGGTGCTGGAAAACATGTGCGCCGGGCAGTTTTTGTGGATCTGGAGCCCACCGTGATTGATGAGATTTGAAACGGCCCCTACCGAAAGCTCTTCCACCCAGAGCAGCTCAACATTGGGAAAGAGGATGCCGCTAACAACAATGCCCATGGTCACTACACCATCGCAAGGAGATTATTGACCCCTTGCTGGACTGGATCCGCAAGCTGTCTGATCAGTGCACAGGACTGCAGGGCTTCCTGGTGTTCTACAGCTTCAGCGGGGGCACCGGCTCTGGCTTTACCTTCCTCCTGATGGAGCGGCTCTCCATTAACTATGGCAAGAAATCCAAGCTGGAGTTCTCCATCTACCCAGCCCCCCAGGTGTCCACAGCTTTGGTGGAGCCCTACAACTCCATCCTGACCACCCACACCACCCTGGAGCAGTCCGATCGTGCCTTCATGGTGGACAAGGAAGCCATCTATGACATCTGCCGCTGCAACCTGGACATCGAGAGCCCGACCTACACCAGCCTCAATCGCCTCATCAGCCAAATCGTCTCCTCCATCACAGCTTCCCTGCGCTTTGATGGGGCCCTCAATGTGGACCTGACCGAGTTCCAGACTAACCTGGTGCCCTACCCTCACATCCATTTCCCCCTGGCCACCAATGCTCCCATGATCTCTGCAGAGAAGGCCTACCATGAGCAGTTGTCAGTGGCGGAGATCACCAACACCTGCTTTGAGCCCGCCAACCAGATGGTGAAGTGTCACCCCCAGCATGGCAAGTACATGGCCTGCTGCCTGCTGTACCTTGGAGACATGGTGCCCAAGGATGTCAACGCTGCCATTGCTGCCATCAAGACCAAGCGCAATATCTAGTTTGTGGACTGGTGTCCCACAGGCTTCAAGGTTGGGATTAACTACCAGCCACCCACTGTGGTTCCGGAGGGGGTGGGCGTGACCTGCCCAAGGTGCAACGTGCTGTGTGCATGCCGAGCAACACAACCGCCATTACTGAGGCCTGGGCCCGCCTGGACCACAAGTTCGATCTGATGTATGCCAAGAGGGCGTTTGTGCACTGGTATGTGGGGAAGGGCATGGAGGAGGGAGAGTTTTCTGAGGCCCTAGAGGATATGGCTGCCCTGGAAAAGGATTATGAGGAGGTGGGCATTGACTCCTATGAGGAAGAGGAGGAGGGAGAAGAATAGAACAGCTGCCTGGAGCCTATTCACTCTGTTTATTGCAAAATCCTTTCAAAATAACGTTTCCTTGCATGGTAAAAATAAATAAATAAATAAATAAATAAACAAACAAACAAACAGAAAAAGTTCAGTACTTACACATAGAATTCTGCCAGTAGGTGACTCATTCACTGTCAAGGTGGTCCTTCCTTCCTTCCTTCCTTCCTTCCTTCCTTCCTTCCTTCCTTCCTTCCTTCCTTCTTTTCTCTTTCCTTCTCCCATCTTTGTAACAAAATCATGGGCTACTAACTAATTCATTTCATATTTGTGTAATAAATTAAATGAAGCACATAAAGCATTAAAAGCAGAGTAGGATTTAGGTCTAGAAGTTGACTTATAACTCCAAATCTTGGGATGTTTTGTTTGACCACAGAAAATGCATTTCCTTCCTTTGATCTTCTCTCTCCTCCTCTGCAACTGTTGAGTAATATCTCTCTGGCATTTGTTATGAGTTTGGGAGAGAATTTTGGTCTGAGAGAGACAGATGTCAAAGAAGCGATGACAGGATGGCTGGGATAAGAGGACAGGTTGTCCTTTGTAGGTCAGGACCTCAACAAGAGTGTCACAGGGAAGGCAACAGGGGAATTGATCTCCTTCAGGTGGGCCAACTTCAACAGGAGAGAGGAGATGAGAGGTAAGGGAGCACATTTCAGGAGCAGGAGAGGTATAAAAATAGGCAACCTAGTTTTATGTACTTTTATTGGTGCTCTGCAGTCTCACATCATAATGTAGTTCAGAGCAATAGTGACATACATGCACACAGCACTTGGTGATCTTCCCCTCACTCCCTCCCCTTCTGCATACATGATATTAAGATTGGCATTGGTATTTTCAGATATGTATATAATGTCAAAGAATTGTCTCCTTTGTGAATCTTTCCTTCCTCCCCACCACCTTCCCCTGGACCACTGCCTTCATTCCACAGGGGTTTTCATTATCTAAAGTTTCTGTTGTATCCTCATTACTCCCTAGCTTCCACATAGGAGAGAAAACATATCCTTCACTTTCTGTGACTGGCTAATCTCATTTCATATAATGTCCTCCAGGTCCATTGATTTTCCTGCAAATGACATAATTTGTTCTCCTTTAATCCTAAGTAGAATTCCATTGTGTGTATATCCCATAATTTTGTAATCCATTTCTACATTTTATTTTATATTTATTTTATTACATTTAAGGTTTAGGAATTTAAGAAAAAAATACTGTATCTATTACATTGAAGTGTTTCTTCTCAACTAATTAAGGGAAGAACTTATCATAGCTAAAAGGGAAGACTATCTGGCAGTCCTTTTATTCCTTCAACATACAAGGGGAAAGGATAAATGCAATTAAACTGTCAATAGAGCTCTGCTTACATTTGGCCTTTCAATACTTCCCTCCCTGTGCTGCCTCTCTCAGCAGCATTGATTGGGTATTGTTAACCTTTATCTATCTCTTGTTTACGTTTCTCTATTAGGGCTAAACATCAATATGAAGCTTTTAGAAAGGACAGAGGCAACCAACAAAGAGACATTGGGAAAAGGTCAAAATTTTCTGAGATGCAGGGTAATACTCTCTTCCAGGCTTGGAAAAACATGCCTGCCACAGCAAGGTCAAGGCTCAGAAGTGAGTATCTGTGGTGCCTGTGTTATGGGAAGACAGGCAGCAACTAGCTGAATGTCCTCTGTCAGGGCAGCCAGAGGCAGTATCTAGCTACTGGGGAGCCAGAAAGCTTCCCCAGAGCAGCAGGAGCTGCTGAGAAGGGTGTGGGCTGGGCTGTCAGGCCTGGGAAGAGGTACAGGTGAGCAGTGCCTGCCCCTCTGACTTCCCCTTTTCCAGCCCTGCTCTACCCCATAAGTTTTTGTTTCACATGAAAGGGCATGGAGGCCTTGAGAGGGTAAGTAACTGCACAAAGTCCTACAGTGGCAAAACTGCATTTGGACTTCACAGTTGGGAAACTCTGCAGCAGCACCTGAGAAAACTGGAAAAGTCCTTGCCTTTGGAAAAACTAAAATATGTTTCATAATAAACTAAAATGTGTTAAATAGCCAAACCTATTTGGAAGGGTATTTCCCCCCTTCTATTGTATACTATAAAAATAAAGTATGTACTTTCAAGCACTAAATTAGAATCTACTTATAAACAGGTTCCCTTTCTTCTCTCCTATTAGGTTTTGTTTTGGGTAGGGTACTGGAGGGCATTCTACCTTGAAGCTACATCCCTACCCTATTTTATTTTTGTTTCAAAACAGTCTTACTAGGTTTATGAGAGACTTATTACCTGCTGAGGATATCCTGAAACCTGTGTTCCTTCGTCTCAGCCTCCCAAATACTGGGATTACAGGTGTGAGCCAACACTCTGGCTGACCTATTACTTCTATATTCAATATTCTCCAGTCCTGTTATACCAAGCAGCTGACCTTTGGCCATATCTTAGCTATCAAGGCCAGCTAACCTCAGATCTCCATTTCTGATTGCTAGTGCCAATATTACTCCAATATCAATAATTAGAGGCCACTCACTCAAATTTTAATGAACATTGGATTCAATTTTAGGTCTGTCTGATTCTGAACCTCGTGTTTTAACTATTTTTCTAAAGCACCTATGAGTTTAGGCAATGAGGTGTGTACTATTTTCTTGGTAGGATGCGATTGAGGAAAAGATGCAAAACTAAAGAAAACTGCATTAGGAAGTTGGAGTGGTGAAGGTGGTTAGCTTTCCCCCCTTCCCCATCTGTTGAGAGGAAGACGGAGGCCTCAGGGCGTTGTGAGTACAGTGGACAGAACCACGCACGATTTCACCACCTGGGCATTGTCTAACAAGAAGTCTAAGCCATGATGGGAGACAGTTCTTTAGGGGAGCTAGTGAAGTTTCTTAAAGACTATGAAGTGCCTGAACCCAAGCTCCCTACCCAGCCTTTCACCACCATGCTTGTGATGGAGAGTCTGAGCCCAGAGCCCTCAGCAGAATGCCCGCCATCCCCTGCTGCATAGGAGCAGACAAAGACAGGTTGGGATACATCAGTTCATGACTTACTGATGTGCCGCACCTTTAAAAAAAAAAACACAATAGAATAGGTTTTGTGTGAAATCATGCCTTAAAATAAACAAGCAATCAAAGAAATCATAAAAACCCTAAGAAGCCTACCAGATTGCTTCTGTGGGACGAAGTGACTCTGATCCTTATTCTCCTAATTTCTATATTGGAAGTGATGCCTTTTCCCTTCCTCGTGTGGCAAATATTTTTATAATCCAATATGATAAAAAAGCCTTTTGAAAGGCAATAGTGTATATAATTTCTATAGGCACTAATGGATGCCTTTAGACTAGTGTCCATGGACAAATCAGTTTGCTTACTACAAAAATAAGATTGTACTCACAGATTTAAAATTTCTTTATCCCCCACTCAGCATTGCTGGGGGAAGAATGTGCTTTTGGTAAAGGAGCTTTGCTCTTATATTTGTTGCTTCTTGCATATGTGATGTGACTTTGCATACTGGGACTTTCTATGGGGCTGGCCACACATGGTGGGTTGTGTCTTTCCTGGAACTAATCTGGTAAGAGTATGGCAGCCTCTTTACCTACACACACGTGTGCAAAAAAATCTTACATTTGACACTTGCCAGGAAAGTCTGGATTTCAACTATATTATCCCTCTGTCCAATAAGTCAGCTTCTACTTGTTGGACCACAGGGCCCGACACCAGATTCAGCCACATTTATGGTCTTGATGAATGAACTGCCCTTTTTCTGCCCTGGTCAGGAGAGGACTGAGCCCTCAGCTGCAGGAATAAAGAACAAGGAAGAAGTCTCCCCCCAGCCCTCTCCTTATATGGGCAAAATCTAAACTCATCTCATTGTTGCATATTTCAGGTTGGCAGGGGTGTGCTACAGCTTGGTGACAGGTTTCTTTTGATGGAGGGAGGAATAAAGGAGACTTTTTATGGGTGTTTTTGTTCATAGCTAACTTTATTCTTAAATGTCTCAGGTATAGGTGGGTGGATGATGGTTGTGATTGCTGGATACTACAGATAGATCTAACTTTTAAATGCTCCCTGAGTCCCGAGAAGCCATATTATATATCCTTTCTTTAGCTAAGGCATTGTCACTGAATAAAATGCAAATATCTCTAAATGGGAAAATATATTAAACTTTACTGGTCATTAGTGATTTAGGGCTAACATGGGTATTGTTTCTTAACCTTGACAGCTAGATGCTATTCACTTACTATTAGGAATAAGGTATAAATCAATCAAATGACTATGGAAAAGGAAAAGAGAGAAACATAGATGTGAGTCCTGTAAGAGAAACTAGCATGGGTTTATTATGAAGTGCCCCGGGCAATGTTAGAAAGTAAGGCATTGCTGGGTATGGTGGTGCATGCCTGTAATTCCAGTATTTGGGAGGCTGAGACAGGAAGATTGCAGGTTTGAAGCTAGCCTCAGCAACTTAGTAAGATCTTCACCAACATGGTGAGAAATTGTTTCAAAACAAAGCATAAAACAGGGCTGAGAGTATAGTTCAGAAGTAGAAGGTCTCTGTGTTCAATCCGCAGAACCAAAAAACAAATTAAAAAAAACACCAAAAAAGAGAATTAATGTGTTTTGTTCAGATTATATTGTCAAAACCTCATTAGTTCCTCATCCGTCCATATATTCATCAATATATCCATCCATCCATACATCCATCCATCCATACATCCATCCAGTATTTCTGAGTTGTATTGGTCCCTGATAGTCCAGTAGAGGAAGAGGCAATTTTTTTTTGCATTTGAGGAGCTTATTCTTATGGCTGAGATCACAAGTTCACAGACAATTCTAAGAAAAACTGGACATAGCAGCTGGGCATGGTGGTGCACGCTTGTAATCCCAGCATTTGGGAGGATGAAACAGGAGGATCCAGGTTCGCGGATAGCCTTAGCTACTCAGTGAGACCCTTTTGCAACTCAATGAGACTTTGTTTCAAAATAAAGAATAAAAATTAGGGGTGGGGGTATAGCTCAGGGGTAAAATGCCCCTGGGTTCCATACCAGTGCCACAAAAAGAAAAAAATATAAAACAAAAAAAAACCTAAAAATAGGTATCAATCAGGTAGAGGGTTCCATGCATGGTCAATTGTTAACCTAATGTTTACAGATGAGGGCAATGAAGGTGCAGAAATTGTAGCTTCCAGAATTAAAATGGAAAGAGCCATCAGTCACCAGTGTTCTCATCATCAGATCACTTACATGTATCAGTGATATATCTAGAAGCACAGAGCCCAAAAGTCAAAAACAATCTACACTTAAAGTAATGGTGTACCTAACTGTGCATATTTACTTGATCTCATTCTCTTCTTTGAAGAGAAGAGTGAAAAGAAAAAGGTACCTGTGTGTGGCTGGTGAGGTTGGAGGCTAAACCAGGAGGGCAGTGTTGGTGGTCATTCTTTAGTCTTAATGACAGTCATGATGGAAAAATATCTACAAAGAGGATTTTGCACCAGGCGGCTTTTGTTCAGTGCTCTTTAAACAAAAAGCCCAGCAAAACCATATTTTCAGAATGTCACGGATTCCCTAACCACCCTTCCTCTGGCAAGAAGCTTGCTATTTTCCTTCATCCACAAAGCTGATTGCCTGATTGGGACTGGTTCCCCTCCCTCTGCATCTTTTTTAGCTAAGGAGGCCATGGGAACTGCCCTTTTAAAGTCCTTGAAACAAGAATTAGAAGAGGATGTCATTTCTATTCTCTGCACAGAAGTCATTGGTTAGGTAAAGGGTTAAATGACACAGTCCTGCCCCATGCCTCACCCTGGGTTAGGCACAGAAGGCTCTATATTAACAAGGTTTTATGTGATTTCAGAGATTTTCCCTGGCATCTTAGGAATAGCATTTCTCTCTTGGCTGTCAAGAATTAAGTCTCAGGAGGACAAAGAACTCAGAATTGCTATAAGAGGATTTCTGAGTCTTAAGAGAAGAAAACCTGACCTTCTTCCTCTCAGGGTTTAGAGGAAGCCCCTTCTCTGTAAGTAGTGCCACCCTGATTGGTGTGAAGGAAGTGGGATCATTAAGTTCGCTCCCACCGACAGCGGCAGTTGATGGCTACACTGCTCTTTATGAGACTTAACTGTCTGCTTTCAGCTCTGCTCACACTTGCTCCCCAAAGCCAGCAGTTTGCCAAAGGTGCAATTTTATAAATCACAAATAAATAAACACAAGAGTTCCATCCAGGGGGGCTGAACAAGCAGGGTTCATTCTTCGGTGCAGGTCACAGAGGTGGCAGGAGTGGCTGCAGCTTTGCAGAGCTCTGACCCGCCCTCGTCATTACAGGCACAAATACGACTCAAGTCAGGGATATTGAAGAAGCTCAGGGTCAGCCCCTTGCACCCGCTCCCGACTTCATTATGGTCTCATACTCCTCAGTATTGAAAATATTGCCAAAGGAAAGAGACAAGCATGTAAAGATTGTTTGGTCTTCTTTGAGCCTGACAAAATCCCTTGATGGTGCCGCATCTAAACATCTAATAATTGTCATAAATCACAGGAGGTAGGTCTATAGAGTGAAGAACCAATTAAAGGTCAGGGTTGAGATGTCTTTGTGGAGGAAACAGGCTCCTGATGCCCCTGTCTGCCTACCTGCCTGCCTGCCATGGCTAGGCTGAGTGTTACCCTCAGCCAGTCGCTTTCATCATAAGTAACATAATGGGACGTCAGACAAAGACCGGAAGCCTGTGAAAAGGAGTCAGTGTCCAAGTGCATGAGAAACATAGCGAAAATTAAATCGGGCCATTGGATTTTTATCACATCCTTCTGTCTTAATTCACAAAGATGGTGTGTAATCAGTAGTCAAAGCTAGCTGTCAGGTGGGATTGTGGGAGGGAAAAAAGCAATGCCCAAGAGGCATACAATCATCTTCCAAAGCCATTTCGAGGCAGGGATGCAGCTGCTTGAAATGAGAGCAAGATTCAAAGTTTGAGAGTTTAGTGAAAGAGAAAGGAATTAGCTGTTGAGACAATAAACCATGAATGAAGAACCCCCCCCATCTCCTGTTCCTCCTGATTTAACAAAAGTATCTTGCCAGAAGGGTTAATGCAAGATTCTTAACCTAATGGCAAATTAGAAAACAAGAAGTTCCTGAGGTTAAGTCAATGTTGGCAAACAGAAATCATGAATAAAAATATGTTCAGATTCACAAAGATCCATGAAGTCAACCAGGGAATCTTTTTTGTTCTTACTCCTCACTTGTGAAATGACTGGCAGAAATGGGTTGCAGTATTGAAGACCAAGAGACTAAAAGTGGGAGCCTAGCACTGTCACCACCTGAACTGCAAAACTGAGGGGTTAGGGGTTCAGAAGGGTGGCCAATCTGAGTCTTCTGTCTTTGCTTACAGGAAGCCCTACATTCTTACCTCAAAAGCAATATATTTGCAGGCATCCTTCTCCAATAACATCCTAGATTTTTCAAATTATAGCAAATGGAACTTTAAAATACTGCTTTATAAACAATAACATTTCAGCATCTCATGTATAGGCTACTAAATAGATGCACAATTTTTACAATAACCCAGGAAAATGTCCCATAAGTGCCCTTCGTCTAACAGAGGAATGGCAAATACACATTCACCTTTTAAAATGGTGCGGCTAGCCGGGTGTCATGGTGCACACTTGTAATCCCCACGCTTGGGAGGTGGAGACAGGAGGATCATTCAGGTTCAAAGCCTGCCGCGCTGGCGTAAGAGACCCTGTTTCAAAAATATAAAATAAGTCTGGGAGTGTAGCCCAGAGGTAGAAGGGCTTTCAGGAACCCCAGTACCACCAAAATAAATAAATAAATAATAAATAAATAAATAAAATGGTGAGGCTATCCTTCTACCACCTCCTAAATCAATTTGAACAACTGTTTACGTAAGTTGAAACGGAGCACTTGGGGAGTAGCTCAGTGGTGGAGTGCTTGCCTAGCTTGCAAAAGGCCCTGGGTTCAATCCCCAACAATGGAAAAAGATTTGAACTGGTATTCCTTATACCATAAAATTTAAGATAAAAGTAAATAGAATTGTTCTACCAGAGGGTATAAGGACCAGAAAAACTTTAATGCAGTATAATGTATAAAGATTATTTAGCCACTATATAAGGCATTCAAATAGCCATAAGCTTTGCCACTGTTATTATTAATGTTAAGATTCCCATTTCTCCCCTTCATCATTGCTAGTAGCTTGGAGTCCAAGCCACCAATCACTCTTTTTGTGGACTGTAATAACTGCTAACTGGGCTTCAAGTTTCTGCTCCTTTTTCTGGTATATTCTCTAAACAGCTAGAATTATTTTTGAAAATACAATGATGTTCGTTTAATTTCTTTCTTAAAACTTTTCATGCATTTGATTATTTTAAGGGTTGAGGTAAAAGTGTTGAGTCATATATTAAGCCCACAGGTCTGACTATGTCAATAATTTTTTTTTTCTTTTTTGTTACTAAGGATGGAACTCTTCTACTTCCGGGCTATACTCTCAGACCTACTTTACATTTTATTTGGAAACAGGGTCTCTTAAACCAGCAAGGCTGGCTTCGAACCTGCGCAATCCTCCTGTCTCCGCCTCCCAAGCGTGAAGATTACAAGCGTGTGCCACTATGCCCGGCTATGCCAATGTTCTTTTCTGTTCATTCCCAGCCCTCTTCGTCAACCTTGTTCTGAGTGTTCTAACTATACTGGTGTTCTTTCAGTTCCTTGGGTATGTTATGAGCCTTCTTTTCCAACTTCTTCACATATGTGCTTCCTCTTCATAGAATGCTCTTCCTTCTACTTTTCCAGTGGTATACTATGACTCTTCCTCCATCTCTCATGTGAATTTGATATCCTCATTATCTGTTCTCATGGCATTTTGCCTGACATCTACCATACTTATTATTACTTTTTCAGTACCTATTGTTTAAGCACCTCCAGGTCATATTTGTCTTATTTACATATTTTTGTCTTGGAAACTGCTTTGTACTGTCTCATACTAAGATAACTATAATGCTTTATCAAAACTAGTAGATACTCAGTAAGCATTCATGGGATAAATGCATGGATTAAAATGTGGGATTAGCAGAGAACAACTAAAAACCCAGTGAGATGCAAATCAAAACTATGCTGAGATTCCATCTAACCCCAGTCTGATTGGCAAGCATAAAGAAATCAAATAACAACACATGCTGGCGAGGATGTGGGGAAAGAGGAACTCTTTTAGATTGTTGATGGGAATGCAAACTAGTTCAGCCATTATAGAGATCTGTGTGGAGATTCTTTAGAAAATTGGGAATAGATCCCCCATATGATCCAGCTTTACCACTCCTGGGTATTTTTCCAAAGGGGTTGAAAACAGAACTACAGAAACATATGCATACCTATGTTTATAGCAGCACAATTTGTAATAGCCAAAATATGGAAACAACCTAGGTCCCATCAACAGATGAATGGTTTGCAAAATTATGGGAAATACACACAATGGAATTCTATTTAGCTATAAGGAAGAACAATATTATGTCATTTGTAAGAAGATGGAAAGTGCTGGAATGCATTATGTTAAGTGAGATCAACCAAACACAGAAAGAGAAGGGACATATGTTTCCTCTAATATGCCCAAACTAGTGAGCATTGGGGATACCAGAGGGACTCCAGGTAATGGGAGGGAAATCTCAGCAAAGTTTGAATGAAAAGCTAAAAGAGGAAGGAGGCTGAACTTGATTAATGAGGGGATACTTCCAAATAGGTGTAAAAGTATGAATATAGCAAGGTTACCCTGGGTATTAATTATTGGGAGGGGGAAGGGAAAATGAAGGGGAGGAGAGGGCACCAAATAAAGATTAAATGTATAACATATACTTTCAATTAAAAAAAAAAGTGAGATGAATATCCTCCAAATATGTGAACTTGAATTTGTTCCACTCTGATGCTCACAGTAATTTAATTCTATCCAAAACTCTGTGTATGGGATTTGAATCAAACTGAATGATGTAAATAATATTGAATCAGCAAATAAACATACAACAAAACAAGATGAACAAAAGGTGTAATGACCCTAGCCTTTTCAACTTTTGTAAAGCAGTTTTCTGAGGGGTATGAGTAACTGAGCTCTTGAACAGACTGTGGGTGGGATTGTAGATTAGTACTACCTTCTTAGAAAATAGATTGGGAATATCAGGAGCCTTTAAGAAGTGGGATCTGATAATCCCATTTTGATGAATCTTTCTTAGATAAATACTATAACCAGAAATGCAGATAAAAGCAAAGGTTTCTATATTATTGTATACAGTACAGACATTTTTTTTACAATGAATGAAAATTCAAAATCACTGAAATGTCAAACAATAGTAGGCGGTTGTGAGTAAATTATAGCACATCTACACTGTGAATGTCAATAAAATGATGTGTTTCCACTTCATGGGGGAAGTTTATGATACAACTATCAAGTGAAATACAAAGAATGCAGCATTATGTATCACAAAGAAGTATGATAGAAAATATTTGGAAGGAAACATATCAATACGCTTATGTCTGCGTGGGCAGAGTTTTATGGATGGTATGGACTTCCTCCTCTTAGGTTTTCCATAATCCCATTTGTCAATGTTCACACCAATCATGCTGTAAAAAGCAAACAAAAAACCCCACAAAAAATTCAACAGAGACTCTTTTGAACAAATAAAAAAGATACCAATGATAATTTTGGAAAACAAATGAGGGAGGAAGTGGGACATTTGACTTTCTGCTTTTAAAATATTTGTTTATTGAGCACCTGTCCTTGGAAAATGTTTATGACCACTCTGCTCTGCCAACTGTCTACACTGATAGCCCTCTGTGATCTTAGATAAGTAAACTGGGTGGATAATTTATTGGAGCCTTCCAGCAATCCATGCCTGTAGTTGGTGTATGGCAATAGGCAGGTGCTCAGGTGTAAGATATATCTGCTGTTTACATTCTAATCTGAATAGCATCTTTCCCTCAATAGTGAATATGGCCCAGTAGATTATGAAGCAAATAGAGCAGGCCTCACATGGGGACAGTCACATATTTATTACACAAAGGACGGTGCTCTCGTGCATTTCAATGTTAACAAGTATTCATGTGCAAGGTATAGCCCACATCAGGATGGGCAATTCCCAGTCTGATCTCTGCAACAATGCATAGAAGGTACTTTTAACCCATGTTGTTTCTGGGCTAAAAAGAGCTGATGTGACTTTATAGTCACAAAATAGGGATTTCAGCTCAGGGCTTTCCACTCCAAATCCTGCTCAGTTACCAAGGTGGGACACATCTACTCTGCCCACTTTTTAACTCGGTTTTTTATTGAGGATTAAAAACACAGACATTTGCTTTGAGCTCATGGTCTGCTCTGCTGTGAGATCCCCAAAGACTAGTAGGTGATGACAACAAATCTTCACAGTATGCCTAATTTTGTTAGAAACCCATGAAATGTGTTAATTCTCCTCATTTTGACCACAGAAGATATGGTCCAACTTGGCACATAATATGTACTTGTATTAGTCAGGGTCCACCTGAGGAACAGAACTTATAGGACACATATATGGTAAAAGGGGATTTATCAAACCAGCTTACAGTCCATAGCAATGAAGTCCCAAGTGGCTGACTGCATATGGAGAGCTGCAGGAGCCAGCAGCTGGTCCAGTGGTCCAAGAGCTGGAGTCTAAGAATTGGAGCGACCACTAATTCAGTACCAGTCCAAGATGGAAAGGCCAGGAATCTCTCCAGAGAAGTTATGCTAAAAGTACAATTGGAAGAGCTACACGTTGATATCTCAGACAAGAGCAGACATGCTTTCTTCAGGAAGAATCACACATGCTTCAAGCAGCTTTCTCATTTTTATCCAAGGCCTGTGCCTATAAGAACTGTGCTGCTCACATTCAGGGCAGGACTTCCCCTCCAACCTGCCATTACAAAAGCCAATCATCTCATCAACACACCCAAAGTCGCATATTAGATACTTTAGAATCCATTCAAGTTGACAATCTGGACTAACCATAACAGTGCTTAAACATGGTTATTGAATAATATTTTAAAACTTGGACTTAAAAGAAGTGGGACTTAGAGCGGGGCATGGTGGTACACCCTTGTAATTCCAGCATTCGGGAGGCTGAGACAAGAGGACGGTGGTTCTCGTCCAGCCTCAGCTACTTAGCCAGGCCCTTTGCAACTCTGTGAGATCCTGTTTCAAAATAAATAATAAAATAGGGGTGGGAATGTATCTTGAAGGTAGAACGTCCCTGGGTTCTGTCTCCAGTACCACAAAAATTAAAAAAAAAGTAGGACTTAGTATTATCCTTCAATTAAAAATGAGGAAACTAAGACAGAACAGATTCAATAACTTTGTCAATGATATACAAGAAACAAGAGGTCAAGTTCAAGAGCCCACACTTACAAATTGTGTGGTGGCTGAGCTGTTAGTTCACTGTGGTTTACAGGCTGGACCACATCTTAGCATTGTTTAAAAAGCTGGCTGCTACCATAGTTTTGGGGGCTGATACAGTGTTTTGAATGGGCTGGGATGATCTCTGTGGTAACAATTGTCTTCAAGTGTTTGGGAAGCAGCTAATCTTAGGACTAATCTTGGAAACCACAGGTTTAAGTCAGAGTGGCAAGCATAAAGAAGTCAAGTAATAACAAATGTTGGTGAGGATGTGGAGAAATAGGAACTCTTCTATACTGTTGGTGGGAGAGCAAACTAGTTTAGTCACTATGGAGATCAGTGTGGAGATTCCTCAGAAAACTGGGAATGGGTCCACCATATAATTTGGCTATACCACTACTGGGTATCTTTCTGAGGGGGGGTGAAATCAGAGAACTATAGCAACATATGCATACCCATGTTCATAGCAGCACAATTTGCAATAGCCAAAATATGGAACCAACTTAGATGTCCATCAACAAGTGAATAGATTACAAAATTATTAGAAATACACAAAATGGAATTCTCCTCAGCAATAAAGAAGAACAAAATCATGTCATTTGTAAGAAGATGGAAAGACCTGGAGTACATTATTTTAAGTGAGATTAGCCAAGCACAGAAAGAGAAGAGACATAAGTTTTCTCTAATATGCTCAAGCTAGGAGTATTAGGGATACCAGAGAAATTTCAGATAATGGAGGGGAAACCTCAGCGAAGCCAGGAGAAAAGAGTTGGGGAGGAAGAAGGCTGAGGTTTATTAATGGAAAAGCTACATGTGACTGTGTGTATACATGTGAACATAACATTGTTAACCTGGATACTCAGTCTCTGGAGGGAGGGAAATGGGGAAGCAGGGACAATGGGGGGAGGACACCAAGTATTGTGTGAATATATGCCAATGTCAACATGATCCACATTATGATGTGAGACTATAGTGCACCAATAAAAAGTGAATTTTAAAAAGTGCTGCCTTGGGACTCAGATGGAGATTTGAGTGCCGGGCACTTACTATGGAAAACTGTCTGCGCTTTCAGACTATAGACTTCTCATCTGCCATTTGATAATATTAACAAAAATGTTTAGTGAAAAGACGGTAAGGATTCCGTTTAAAAAATTGCTTATTACGGTAGCCTGAAGTAGTAATTCAAAAAATTAAAATTTAAACATCATTTTTCTTTATTAAATCATTTTGTCAATTAAATAATAATAAAAATAGATGTAAATAATTTAATAAACTAATTAAAGAGAATTGTTAGTTAATATAATAAATAATAACATATTTAACAAATAAGTGATAAATAAAATATATAACATAAATAATAATATAACAAATAATATATCAATATATTATCTATTATAGTTTAATAGACTTTATACTTATAATATTAGTAAGTAATTATTAATAATAAAATACTGTAATTATATTACTCTATAGTCATTGTATTGTTATAGCTACCATTATAAAAAACTTTTATTGTCTCCAAGCCTGCTGCTAAGTTGGATTTCCACAATAGTGACTCAATCCAGCTTAGCATCCCGAAAACATCCTTGACAAGTCAGCCTGCGGCTGAAATAACGGAGGAGCCTACCACTGGTTTACTCTCAGTCTGCTCAGCAGCGGCCCTCACAGCAGCCTGGGCATCATCAGTATGGATTTTGAAATCACCCACGGCTAATAGCCCAAATTAATAGCCTCAGGGTGACTCCGGAGCAATTGAGAAAGAAAATCCATAACTTCACTGAAGACGCCAGCGGCTGTTCAGGGAGAGAGGTCTATATTAATTAACAGCTGAGAACACTGTAAAAACGGGTACATTCAGGAAAGAGACGCAGTTACAATTAACCAAATCCAAGAAATCTCATAAGGCACTCCAGGTAAGGAGGCAGAGGTCCAGTGAGCTGCCATGCCTCACATGCTGCTGATACGCAGACATGCAAGCTCCTAACAGCCACATCCCTAGCTCACCACAGCCTCTAGAGCTAGCCTGTCCCAGCATTAGCTACACACTTTGGAAACACTGAGGACTGGGGTGTGCATAAAACTCTCTGTTCCTTTTGTTCTGCACAAAATCACTGGAGTTCAGTGGCCTCCTTTCTTAAGGTCCCTCTTGGATACTTTGCAAGGCAGGAGACTCGATGTGAAGACGATTCTGCCCATAAAGAGGGCTGAGAATTTTACGACAATAGTCATTATCTTTCCACAGCTTCTCCCAGATGCCCTGCATTAGGAGGACTGGTGCCTAGGAACACCTCTAGTTTCTTCGGGAGAAAAGCACATACACTGGAAAAAATCAGGTGGTGGAACACACAGCAATCAAGGCAATAATATTAACAGTGTGGTTTGAAACCAGGTGTCTTGGCTCTCAGATCTGCTCACACTGACTACTTAAATTAATTTAGGCAAGGCATTTAAGTGTCCTGTATTTTCTATCTGTAAAATAAGACTAATGCCACCTACCTTGCAGAGGTAATATAAAGATTCTTTAAACTAATGTATGGTACATATATTTTGTATTATTCACATTTTAATTATTTTTTCTTTCTCTGCATACTTCTCCCTAGGTTATTTATTTATTTATTTATTTATTTATTTATTTATTTATTTATTTATTTGGTGGTACTGGGGTTCCTGGAAGCCCTTCTACCTCCGGGCTACACTCCCAGACCTATTTTAACATTTTTATTTGGAAACAGGGTCTCCTAAGCCAGCACGCGTGGCTGGCTTCGAACCTGCGTGATCCTCCTGTCTCTGCCTCCCAAGCGCGGGGATTACAACCATGAGCCACCACGCCCGGCTCCCTAGGTAATTTAATCCTAGTGGTATGACTTTAAATAGTATCAATATGCTAAAGTCTACATATTTTTATTTCTAGCTAGGACCTCTCTCCTGAACCCCAACTTATATATAAATTTGTCTACTCAATGTCTCTGTTTCAATATTTAATAGGCATCTTAAACTTAACAGATGCAAAAATGAGCTCCTCGTGTTCTATTCCCAACCTTCTCATTTGCTAACCTTCTTTATCACAAATGATGGCTCAGGCCCTAAACCCTGGGTTCCTCAGTTCCTATTCTTCACAGCCAGTTGGTCAGCAAATTCTAGTGGCTCCATCAGCACTTCCTAAGCACTTCTCAACACCACTCCTGACCAAGCCACCACATCTGTCATGATCATCATGGTCATTTCCCAACTGGATACCCTGCCTCTGCATTTACCCTCACATCTCGGTTCAATCTGTTATCTGATTACCTGCAGAGCAGCCTGAAAAGCTGTAAGTGAAGTCATGAGGTATTTCGTGTGTGTGTGTGTGTGTGTGTGTGTGTGTGTGTGTGTGGTGGGGAATACTGGGTATTGAAGTCAGGTGTGTTCTGCCATTGAGCTATATTCCTAGACCTTTTGATTTTTTTTTTTTTTCATTTTAGAACAGGGTCCCAATAAATTGTCCAGGGTGTCCTTGAACCTGCTGTCTTCCTGTCTCAGCCTTCGAAGTACTGGACTGACCCATCATGCCCAGCTTCTCAAGTCTTTTTGATGCCTTTCCACTTCATGCAGCATAAGACAGAGTCCTTTCTCTGACTCACAGGGTCTGGTGTGGTTTCCCATGTCCCTGTCTCTCTGGAGCCACTCCTCCTTCCTTCCCACCCGTTTATTCCTCTTTGGTGTCCCTTCCATATAAAAAGCAAGCTTCTGCCTCAGGGCCTTTGTTCTTGCTAGGATGCTTCCTTGGAACTTTCTTCCGAGGGTGAGCATGAAGCTGACCTATTTTGCTATTTTCAGAACTTGATACTCACCCATATCAGAGGACATACTTCCCTAACTCCACATTCAAAAGCACCCACCTGGTCCCTCTGTGTTCCTTCTTCCACTCATCTGTTTGGCATTTATCAATATTAAGAAGGTCATATATTTCATTATGTTACTTCCCTTGGACATAAGTTCTACAAGAAGATTACTCATCTGTTTTATTCCTTACCTAATCTCCAACACCCTGAACAGGACTGGTAACTAAGAATATAAATATTAAGTCAATGGATGCATAAATGAGTGATTGTCAGTGCATGTGAGCTGTCTCCCAAACTTTCTTGGAGACATAATTTAGATTTATAACTCCAACTAATGCTCTCTTTGGAAATCCTGACCTATAGATAAATAGATAGAACAATAAATCTAAATTTCATCTCAAGAAAAAATTAAAATATATGTGTGGGTATACAGACACATATGCTTATCTATACACTGCATCCAACTATCCATCCAACTATCTATCTATCATGTCATCTCCACTTAGATTCATCCATAGCACCTTAAATAAATATTGACAAAACCATACTCCTTCTAGAAAGGGAATGAAACACTACCTAAGAGCCTGAACTCTGAGAATTTAAATTACTTGTTCCACTCAGCTAGCCACAGAAAGTAGTTTCAATAGCTACAAAAGGAGGGGACAGTGACCTGAGGGTGGACTGCACAGCTTACAGAGCCTAGTCAAAGTGAACTGCAAGGCCCCTTGTTCAGAATGCAGGACAGAAGTGCCACTTGTGGTACTCGAACATGAACTTTTTCTGGGTTTTTGTTTGTGCCCTTTGGTATTTCATGGCACAGTAACTCAGCATGGTATTCCTCTCTCAGGAGCCCAGGCATCCCTCCCTGCAATGGCAGGTAGCAGTGGGTCATCCAGCTTCTACATCAGGGCACCGGGACACAGCTGAGTCAGGAAAGAGAACCCCCATTTCAGGGCCCCACCAGTCTACCCCATGGCTGACGGGTGGTCCTCAAGGGTTTTCAAGCTCTGTATCAAGATATGTTTGGTATCTAGATCAAGGTAGGAGGCTTGTCCCAGACAAATCACCCACCAAACACCCACTGATACCTCTGGCAGAGATAGTCCTCCTGAATTCCTGACCTCAATCCTATGCTGACAGATGCAAGGGCCTCTGCTGGGGAAAAGTAAGATGGTAGAAAGCAGGCCTTTCCCAGCCAAGATGCCTTCATGACTATCCAGGGACATGACGGTGGTCATGGGGCAAGGAGCATGGAACAGGAGGAGGACTTGTGGGCTCAGGGTGCTGAAGGCACCAGGTGAAAACCCCTCCCAGGGAGTTGGGAGGGAAGTGAAAGTCTAACTCTTTGGGATATGAATCTCTAACACCCCTGAGCACACTTTATTTTCACATCTGAATGATAAGTTTGGTCCCTCCCCCACATGATCTCGCAGCCAGACAGGAAGCAGAACCCCGGAAGCCAGAAGCAGAGATCATGACACTTCAGTTGCCTTGAGACTCCAAACATCGTGAGACTACAGATGTTGTGAGAGAATCGGCATGCCTATAAAACATCCGTGCCTCCTATCTGCCACGTGACTCAGCCGGCTGATCAGGACTATGTGCAACTCTCCAGACTCATGGCCCATTGGTCCCTTCCCCCATAGCAGGCTGACTCCCTGGAGGGTACTGGGGCTGGGTACAAATAAAGCAGCAGTCTCTGATAACCAGGTTGGTGTCTTTAATCCTCCCTCTTAAACTCCCTAACTCTATTTTCAACCATTCATCTGGTGCCAACCCTGGGAGGAGTTTTGAATTTTTTCCCCTTTTTTTCTCTCTTTTTGTGCCCCAGACTCTCCAACCAGCCAGCAGCTTGGCTGCGAGGTCCCGTGCTGGTGCTTGGCTTGCAAGAATGGCTCTGCCCACCACCACAACTGCCACTGCTGCTACAGCATGCAGGCTCCAATCCTGCTGCCGCTTGCGGGCTCCATGCAGCCATTGCAGGCTCTGCCGGGTGCCAGTTGCACCCACCCTGAGCCAGACTCATTGGGGGTGCATGTCCTGTGGCTGGTGGCATCTGCTCAGCCTGCCGACCATGGGCCAGGACCTTCGCCTTTCGCTTGGACCTCCCACAACCACCATTCCAGCTCAGCGCTCCAGTCACTTCTGGAACCTCTGGCCATTCTGTTCTGCCCTACTGGAGCCAGGCTCGTTGGGCAGCGCACAGCCCAGCCTTGGTGCCCGCTACAGTCACCCATGACAGCCACCAGTGCCATCCACACCAGACACAGGTGCCATGTGCCCCGACTCTACCGTGCCCCCAGAAGCTTCTCAGCGCTTTTGCCCAAGCTGGTGACCTTAATTGCTTCGCTACAGGGCTCTTTCTATAACTCAGCCTCCTCATGTTATTCCTTTCCTCCTAGTTTTTGCAAATTAGGAGAAGCATATGGTTTTTATTTTCTGTGATATTTCTCTGTGCATGCTGCATTGCAAGTTCTGATCCTACTCTTGACAACCCCAGTAGTGGCCTGGCCACCCAGAGGACTCTGATCCCAACATCGCTGACTCCAGCACCAGCCTTGCCTCAAGGGAGGCCCCGATTCTGGCCAGCCTGGCCCCCCACTGGCCTAACCCATCTGCTGGCTCTGATCCTGGCCTTGGAGGCCCCAGCACTGGCCTTGCCTCACAGCAGGCTTCGATCCCAGCCTCGCTGGTCCAGGCACCAGCCTAACCCATCAGCAGGCTCCAATTCTGGCCTTGGAGGCCTCAGTAGTGGCCTTGCCTCATTGTAGGCTCTGATGTGGGCCGCTGGCCCTGGCACCAGCCTAATCCATCGGCAGGCTCCGATCCCAGCCTCAGAGGCCCCAGAACTGGTCTTGCCTCACAGCAGGCTCCAATCCTAGTCTTGCTGGCCCCAGCACAAGCCTAACCCTCGGAAGGTTCAGATCCCAGTCTCAGAGGCCTCAGTAGCAGCCTTGACTCCCATCAGGCAACAATCCCAACCTCGATGATCCCGGCACTGGCCTAACTCGTCAGCAGGCTCCTATCCCGGCCTCGAAGGCCTCAGTAGTGGCCTTGCTTCATTGCAGGCTCCGATGTGGGCTGCTGACCCTGGCACTGGCCTAATCCCTTTGGAGGCTCCAATCCCAGCCCCTGAGACCCCAGCACCAGCCTTGCCTCAGGGCAGTCTCCGATCCAGGCCTCACTGGCCCCGGCACTGGCCTAATCCCTCGGCAGGCTCTGATCCCAGCCTCGGAGATCCAACACCAGCCTAACCCATCGGCAGGCTCCAATACTGGCCTCGCTGACCCAGGCATCAGTTTTACCTCTCAGCAGGCTCCAGCCCAGGGCTCAGAGGCCCCAGGACCAGCCCTGGCTCACAGTGGGCTCTAATCACAGCCTCACTGGCCCTAGCACTGGCACTGGCCTAACCCCTCAGCAGGCTCCAATCCGGGCCTCGGAGGCCTCAGTAGCAGCCTTGCCTCATTGCAGGCTCTGATGTGGGCCACTGGCACCAGCACCAGCCTAAACCATCGGCAGGCTCCGATCCCAGCCTCAGAGGCCCCAGCACGGTCCTTACCTCACAGCAGGCTCCAATCCTAGTCTTGCTGACCCCAGCACAAGCCTAACCCTTGGAAGTTTCAGATCCCAGTCTCAGAGGCCTCAGTAGCAGCCTTGCCTCCCGGCAGGCACCAATCCCAGCCTTGATGTTCCCGGCACCGGCCTAACTTGTTGGCAGGCTCTGATCCCAGCCTCGAAGGGCCTAGCACCAGCCTTGCCTCATGGCAGGCTTCGATCCTGGCCTTGTTGACCCTGGCACTTGCCTAACCCGTCGGCAGGTTCCAATGCCGGACTTGGAAACCTTAGAAGAGGCCTTGCCACACGGCAGGCTCCAATCCCAGCCTTGGAGGCCCCAGCACTGGCCTTGCCTCTTGGCAGGCTCCAATCCCGGCCTCAGAGGTCCCAGACTGGCCTTGCCTCAGGGCAGGCTCTGATACCAGCCTTGATGGCCCCAGCACCAGCCTGATCACTCGGTAGGCTCCAATCTTGGCCTCGGAGACCCCAGCATCAGCCTTGCCTCATGGCAAGCTCTGATCCCGGCCTTGCTGGCCCCAGCACTGGCCTAACCACTCGACAGGCTCCAATCCCAGCCTCGGAGTTTCCAACACCAGCCTAACCCATCGGCAGGCTCTGATCCTGGCCTTGCTGACCCTGGCCTTATCCCTCAGCTGTCTCCAATCCAGCCTTTGAAGGCCCCAGGAACAGCCCTGCCTCTCCGCGGGCTCCAATCACGGCTTCATTGGCCTTGGCACCGGCCTAACCCCTCGAGGCTCTGATCCCAGACTCGGAGGCACCAGCACTGGCCTTGCCTCACAGCAGGCTCTGATCCCAGCCTTACTGAGCCTGGCACTGGCCTAACCCGTCAGCAGGGTCCAATCCCAGACTCGGAGGCCTCAGTACCGGCCTTGCCTCATGGCAGGCTCCAATCCCAGCCTTGTTGGCCCTGGCACCAACCTAACCCCTCAGCACACTCCGATCCTAGCCTTGGAGGCCCCAGCACCAGCCTTGCCTCTTGGCAGGCTCCGATCCCAGCCTCGGAGGTCCCAGCACCAGCCTAATTCCTCTGTAGGCTCCAATCCAGGCCTCAGAGGCCCCAGCACCAGCCTTGGCTCACAGCAGGCTCCGATCGCTGCCTTGCTGGGCCCAGCACCAGCCTAAGCCCTCAGCAGGCCCCAATCCTGGCCTTGGAGGCCCCAGCACAGGCCTGCCCTCATGGCAGGCTCCAATCCAGGCCTCGGAGGCCCTAGCACCGGCTTTGCCTCGCTATAGGCTCCAATCCTGGCCTCCCTGGCCCCAGCACGGGCCTAAACCATCTGCAGGTACCTATCCCAGCCTCGGAGGCCCCAGCACAGGCCTTGCCTCTTGGCAGGCTCCAATCCAGGCCTCAGAGGCCCCAGCACCAGCCTTGCTTCTTGGCAGGCTCCGATCTTGGCCTTGCTGACCCCAGAACTGGCCTTACCTCACGGTAGGCTCTGATCCCAGACTCGCTGGCCCAGCACTGGCCTAACCCCTCGGCAGGCTCCAATTCCAGCCTCAGAGGCCCCAGCACCAGCCTTGCATCACAGCAGGCTCTGATGCTGGCCTCGGAGGCCCCAGCACCGGCCTTACCTCATGGCAGGCTCTGATCCCAGCCTTGCTGGTGCTGGCACCTGCCTAACCCCTCGGCAGGCTTCAATCCCAGCCTCAGAGGCTGCAGCACCAGCCTTACCTCACAGCATGCTTCAATGCTGGTTCGCTGGCCCTGGCACCAGCCTAACCCCTCCGCAGGCTCCAAACTGGCCTCGGAGGCCTCAGTAGTGGTCTTGCCTCATGGCAGGCTCCAATGCTGGCCTTGCTGACCCCAGCACTGGCGTTGCCTCATGGAAGGCTCTGATCCCAGACTCGCTGGCCCGGCACTGGCCTAACCCCTTAGCAGGCTCCAATTCTGGCCGCCGAGGCCCCAGCACCAGTCTTACCTCACAGCAAGCTCCGATCCCGGCCTCGCTGGCCCCGGCACCTGCCTAACCCCTCAGTAGGCTCCAATCCCGGCCTCGGAGGCCCCAGCACCGGCCTTGCATCACGGCAGGCTCTGATCCTAGTCTCGTTGGCCCTGGCACCGGCCTAAGCCCTTGGTAGGCTCCTATCCTGGCTTCGGAGGCCCCAGCAGCAGCCATGCCTTACGGCACGCTCCAATCCCAACTTTGTTCCCCCAGTCACTGGCCTCACCCCTCGCAAGGCTCCGATCTGAGCACCCTCTTCACCCAGTAGGTTGTCCCACGTTCCCGAGGGTGCATGGTGGTAGCATTCTGTATCTGGGGTTATTTCTTCAAAATTTCCAGGTGTAATGCATCATATCTCTGCCTCCCCTGAGTACTGGCTGCTGCCATTTCCACTGCCTCCATCATTTCAAATCTTTCCCAAGCTCTTTTTCCAGTCTGCATGTTTTCCAGTGTTCCTAAGTATGTACGATGGTAGCATTCGACATTTGGGGTAATTTCTTCAGAAGATAAGGTTGATAGGATCAGATTTCTGCCTCTCCCGAATACAAGTGTCCACCGCCATTGTGGTGCCTGCTTCCAATACCACCTTCCTCCTAGGTCTCTGCTAAACTCTCTCCTTACTATTGATGTCCAGGATTCTTAAGGATGTAAAGAAGAAGCAGTCCTCCTTCGTGGGGAATTTTTCCAAAAGTTCCAGTTCAGTTGGATAAGTTTTGTCTGCATCTCCAGTATCCTGGTAGCTGTTCTGGCCATCTTGACCCCTCTTTGATATATTTTTTTCTTGTTCCTTTTTGCTTTTTTTTTTTTTTAAATAAGAGAAGGCAGTATGTGTAGTTTGAGGAGGTTGTGGAATCAGGCACTCGGTAGCACTGCGGCCTAGGCCCCGGTTCTTCCGAGGGTCTGGTGTATCCTGCATGACCCCCACCCGGGGCCTAGGGTCCTGCAGCCCAGGCCCTGGTTCTTTTGGGGGTCCAGCGTGTCCCGTGCGCCTCCCACCCATGGGTCAGGGTCCTGCGACCCGGGCCCTGGTTCTTCCAGGGGTCCGGCATGCCCCGCGGGAAACCCGCCTGGGGCCCAGGGCCTTTCAACCCAGACCCCTGTTCTTCTGGGGGTCCGTCATGTCCACATGAGCCCTGCCCAGGTCCCAGGGTCCCGCAGCCTGGGACCCGGTTTTCCAGGAGTCTGGAGTGTCCCGAGCGAACCCTGCCCGGGTCCCAGGGTCCTGCAGCCCGGGCCCCGGTTCTTCTGGGGGTCCAGTGTGTCCCATGCAACCCCCGCCCGAGCCACAGGGTCCTGCAGCCCGGGCCCTGGTTCTTCTGGGGGTCCAGCGTGTCCCACGCGACCCCTGCCCGGGGCCCAGGGTCCTGCAGCCTGGGCCCCGGTTCTTCCGGTTCTTCCAGGGGTCTGATGTGCCCCGCATGACCCCTGCCTGGGGCCCAGGGCCTTGCGACCAGGGCACCCCTCAGGAGGCTTTTCAAAAAATTAAGAAAGGCTGAGGACAGTCCTCAGACCCCTATTCGAGATTTGGGTAATATGGCATTTAAAGTTTTAATTCCAGAGAGGAACAGGCGGAAATGGAGAATATACTCCAACTTCATCAAAAGGGAAATCCTTTGTAGCTGCCCTGTGGCTGGCCGTGGCGGATCAGCCCTCTGGAGCACCACATAGGGGTGGAGGACAGCAACAACTACCTCCAGGAGCCTGCCTCAAATGGGGCAAGGCCACTTCCACCAACCAGACTGTGCCCAGCATGTGGCCAGGAGGGACAGAGGGAAAGTGAATGCCCTTGAAAAAGTGGTGAGTCCCAGGTGCGTCAACATAGGGGGACCACCTTTCCAGTCCAGGCCCCACCACTGGCCCTACTCAACCTTGCCAAGGAATGATGGCTCCTGGATCCCTTAACCTCCATCCAACTTGCCAGCCCAGGATAACTCTCAAGGTAGTGGGTAAGCAAGACTCCTTTTTGGTTGCCTGCTAGGTACTTCCATCCTTTCAGGTTCTAGTTTTTCCTTTTCTGATCTTGGTACAGGGGATTGACAGCAAGCTCTCCTGCTCACACACTACAGGCCCTCTTTTACAGGAAAAAAATTGCTCTGCCTGAAGCCAAGGCCAAGTCTAAAAAGGGCTCCGCTACAACAGCCTCATGGCAAATTCTCTTGTACAGTGTTGGGGCCCACTAAGCTTCGTTTTCCTCGGCATAATTCTCTTTAATGTTTTTATTTTAGCAGGTCCACTTGTTTACATAGTACAAAGCTCTTCCTCTTCGGATGCCAGACAGCTATAAGTATTAAACTCTAAAATTTGTTACTGATCCTCCTGACCCAATAGCATGTTTTCTCAGGAAAAATACTGCTATCATATTAATAAATCTAGTGACAATCTACCTCAAATCTTGAAGGGTTCCAAGGGCCAGCAGCTGCTAGGCTTCTTCCCTCCTGGGCAAGGTCCAATAGCTGATGGGCTCCTGCCTTTCTCAAGACTCACACTCACAATTTGCCTTTTCTTTAAATAGCTCCTCATCCATTAGAGTCTCCTCAAACGCAGTTCACCAAGCTGTCCAGGGTAACCTCCGACTCCCGATGCAACCAATTCCCACCTGCCCACTTCCGGAGGACCCAACATCTCCGGGCCAAGGGTCCCCCAACGATCCCCCCTGACAGCAGGAAGTAGTTTAAGACTTGGTCTCTGCCCATTATCACTAAAACGCCAGTGCCACGGCTTTGTCCCACTTGGAGTCTGGCGTGCCCCCGCGTGCATGACGTGGCATAAAAACCTCAAGAAGGAGCCCTGAGGGGGCGTGGCTGCTGGCCAAACTACTCCGTGCTTTTAGATGTTATTTTATAAGCTATTGTTCTTTTGGTAATGATTCTTTTACTTTTCATACTTATGGCTCCAGTGATGTAAGACGAGTTCCAGAATCAGAACTTTGGGATAAATTTTCTGGTAATATATGCCTGAGTCCTCAGATTTCCCCTGCCTTGTTCCAAGCTATAATATTAATGTGCTGGTACTGGAAAATTGCTTTGGTAATCTCAAAGATGTAACATAGTCAGAGCTTTAGGAGCTGTGTAAACATCTAGGCAGGGAAGGGGCTGCAGAGTTCCTTTCAGTCTTTCCGCAGCAGGTCCTTTGGTCTACAGATTAGCTAGCCCGTATCTCAGTACCATCTCTGCCATCTCCATGCAGATCTGGCCCAGAGGGCGAGGCTGCAGATTTTCCCTGCCTCCAAACACAGGCTTCTACCTTTTGTTTCATCCCCCAAGAGGTGTGAAATTGTTTCTCTGGGATCTGGGCCATTTGCTTCTCTTTTAGAAATGTAAAGAAGCCTTTTCCTGCTTCAGCCTTTTTCCTTTCCTTTAGAAATGTAAAGAAACCCCTTCCCTGGCTTTGGCCTAACAAAAGCGTACCGTTTGTGACTCAGCAGCAGAATAGTAGGGGCTAGAGAAGTACTTCTAACAAATCTAGAGACCCCAAAGTCTGCAATAAAAAACTGGCTTCAAGGTTATTTATCAGGGAACAGTTGTAGAAATCAACTCGCCTATGTCATGATAATTTTTGGCCCTGTCTGCTAACTGTATTGTGAGTGTTGCCTCATAGGACTGAAGCTTTCAGGCATCAGATGGCATTGCAGACAGAAAGATGGAACCCCCAACCTTGTCCCTGTCCAGCTCAAAGAAGTTCCTGGAGCAGAGGAGGACATGGACAAAGCCCGAAGAAACAGAGGGCTCCGAAATGGTTGAAGGGGATCCTAAAGGCTGAATTCTCCAAAGGACTTTGGGTGTTACTCCTGCCTTTCCGGACTTTGCCCCCCAAGGCCCACCTGTGAGGCCAAAAATCTGATATCAATCACAAAGCCAAGGGGGCTGACTTTAATCACAAGGTTCCAGACAAATCTTAATCTGTGATGCCACAGGTCCTCCTTGTATCTTGTTTACACTTAATGCCTCACTATTGTTCTTTGGTGTTTACACTTTGCTACTGGGGATAAGGGTATAAATCTTGGTTATGGGAAATAAAACTCTGTCAGTTGCACAAGAGGAGGCAATTGTCTGTGTCCAGTCATTTCAGATTTCTCTCTCCCAAGCCCCAGGAATGAATCCCCACATTTAGCGTCGTGAATGGGGACTTGAAGTAGTTTTATTTGATAAGGGGGAGAAATCGCTGTAGAAAAGCCTCTGCAGAACTACAACTGAAACCTCTGCCCCACCTTCCAAGAATCCTGGTCCCCAACGGTTTCAGTGCCCATCCGAGCTTGGTCCATTGCAGGCCAGGATGATAAATTGGGTCCCTCCCCCATGTGATCTCAAAGCGAGAACAGGAGGCAAAACTCTGGAAACCAGAAGTGGAGATATCTTGAGATTCCAGGTGCCTCAAGACTCCAAACATTACGAGACTACAGATGTCGCAAGAGAATCGGCATGCCTATAAAATATCTGTGCCTCAGATCTGCCACGTGACTCAGCTGGCCGATCAGGACTATGGGCAACTCTCTAGATGTGTGGCCCATCAGTCCCTGTCCCCACAGCCAGCTGACTCTCCAGAGCGGCCGGGTCCGAATAAAGCGATCTCTGATAACCTGGTTGGTGTTTTTATCTCCTTCCTAAACTCCCTAACTCTATTTTCAACCATGCACTGACTTGGCTTAAAAAAATAGTCATCAATAAAATCATTAAGAATGTCAAGATAGAGACTTTCTTACACAGAAGTCTGAGGTCTTCAGAGTACCATCTCTTTGCAACTGAGTAGGCAGCAGCCACCCTTGAAACTGGCCTTGCGGAGCAGAGCAGAGGGGAATATTGAGTTGACGCATGTGAAGTTCAGTTCCTGCTTACAACAGGCTCTTCATGCAAGCTGGTTGCTGATGTGCTCTTCAAATTGTCCCCTAGCCTGCTCTTCCACAAGTGTCCACTTCTGCAAAGAACTCCTCTACTTACTATGTGTCAGTGTTTTTACTCGGAAAATAAAATTTGAAGTCTTCCTGTGGACTGGCCCAACTGACCTCCTCCCTGAACCACTTACTCTGGTCTTTTCTGCAGCTGTTCTTCACCCCAACTTCAGTCTTCTTCCCACTGTAGATCTCTGGCTGATGAAGGAAAGTTTGAGTTCCAGGTGGAGGAGGCGGCCTGTGTGAGGCCTGACTCATATTCTAGCTTGCAAATACCATTTTATTTATTTATTTATTTGTTTGTTTGTTTGTTTGTTTACATATTGGTGGTACTAGGGATAGAACCCTTCTACCTCCAGGCTACACTCCCAGAACTATTTTATATTTTATTTGGAAACAAGGTCTCTTAAGCCAGCAAGGCTGGCTTCGAACCTGTGAAATATTCCTGTCTCTGCCTCCCAAGTGCGGGATTACAAGTGTGAGCCACCACGCCCGGCTGCAAATATAATTTTTTAAGAAAGTCTTTCTTGAGCTTTCTTACTAGCTAAAACAAGTACCAGCTTGTGATATGTCCTCAAGGCAGTCTCTAGTTTTTAATATATGGGGAATTAATTCTAAAAATTATAGGTGATTTTAAGAGTATTTATTGTGTCTCTCTTTTTACTTAGCTATGAGGTTCACATAGGTGACTTCCACATAACTTTTGGTCATGGCCATGTTTCTGTGCCTCATTGAGGGCCTGATACACAATCAGTTCTTTGAGTGTGTGTGTGTATTTTACTGGGTATTGAACTTTCAGGCATTCTACCTCTTAGCTACATCCACAGTCCTATTTTTATTGTTTATTTTAAGCCCTCTTGTCTCAGCCTTCCAAATGCTGGGATTACAAGTGTGCACCACCACAACTGGCTCACAATCAGTTCTTAATAAATATCTATTGAATTAATTATGCTTACTGTACAGTGTGCATCAGATTAGGTTTGTGTCTTTTGAGACTGAGTGTTTGGTAGAAAATAGTCTTTAATATAGGAGACTCCTGAGTGGATTTCAGATAAAGAATGATTTTAGTTTTTTTTCTTCTGTTTTTGCTTGTCTTTCTAAACCTTAGGAATATCAGTCCTTTGAGTTAAAATTATTTTTTTTTCAGCCATCATCTCCCAGTATCCTTCCTCCT